>NC_083569.1:18569655-18869655 GCF_027579695.1 Neoarius graeffei
AGGTTCTCCTCCTGCACACAGTGCAACATGGTGGATATTTACTCTGTTCCAGGGCAACAGGTCTAATTAGCAAAAGCTGCATTTCCTCCACAAACTCCATCATGGCAATAAAAGATCATACTAGCATCAAATCTAAAATTCTAATTCTCGCTAGTGTGCTTAGACAGCGTTTACTGATATGCTCCTCTGATGAGCTCCGAAGGTTAGCTATCACAGATTCCTTTCACTTTGTTTGTCTTTATTTCTTGAATTGCTGACTGACCTCAGTATCTCCAACTCACATTTTTCAACAGGGTTGTCATATTCCCACCATCCACTATGAAATTCTAACTCTCGCTCAAGTGCAAAGTCAGCTGAGACAGCTAGTGGGATCGATGCCCGCATTCTCCAAAACACCCACTGTCCCCGTGCTCGCATTTTACAGAGAAAAACTTTCTTGTCATCTTGCAAACCAGCCGAATCATCTGCACTTTCAGCCAAGTCAAGATCAAATTTCTTTCGCCACATTCAAAGCAGCACATCTGTGAAAACAGCCACTATTTGGATTAAACCCACAACCTTGGCACTGTTTGCAACAATGACCAAATCAACTAACTGCACATTACTTTTCTGCTGATATGCTCCTCTGATGAGCTCCGAAGGTGAGGTATTACAGATTCCTTTCAGTTTGCTTGGCTTTATTTCTTGAATTGCCCACTGACCTCAGTATCTCCAACTCACATTTTTCAACAGTCTTGTCATATTCCCACCATCCACTATAAAATTCTAACTCTCACTCGAGTGCAAAGTCAGCTGAGACAGCTTTTACAAACTGAAAATATGATGCTTACCTGCTTGTATTCTTAAAGCTGCTGGTGAAAAGCAAGCTGCTGTCCTGAAAAGGCACTTTTCACCACCTTCCACCCAACTGCTCTCATTGAACAATGAAGCAACAAATGCTTCCTGAGGCATGCCCCAAAAGTGTGAGAAGCATGCCAGGGACTCCATGTGAGGAGATTGGATTGTTTTAGTGGCAAAACCCTTGAAGCTTACCACCTGGTATTCTTGCAAATGGGAGTCAGAATACACTCCCCCAGAACAAAAGTCTGCTTCTGGGCAGTCGCCCACTTGAAAATAAACAAACAACCAATGGAAACTCAGGCATGGTTGCAGAAAGCAATGAGCAGGCCAGGAAGGGCAGGTTGGGGAGCTTGCGGTTGTTAGTTGGACAAACCCTTAGACACAGCAAGGGAACTAGCTCAAGTGGTAGAGTGCTTGCTTTGCATGTAAGAGGTGGTGGGATCGATGCCCACATTCTCCAAAACACCTGCTGCCCCTGTGCTTGCATTTTACAGAGAAAAACTTTCTTGTCATCTTGCAAACCAACCGAATCATCTGCACTTTCAGCCAAGTCAAGATCAAATTTCTTTCGCCACATTCAAAGCAGCACATCTGTGAAAACAGCCACTATTTGGATTAAACCCACAACCTTGGCACTGTTTGCAACAATGGCCAAATCAACTAACTGCACGCTACTTTTCTGCTAAGATGCTCCTCTGATGAGCTCCGAAGGTGAGCTATCACAGATTCCTTTCAGTTTGCTTGGCTTTCTTTCTTGAATTGACGACTGACCTCAGTATCTCCAACTCACATTTTTCAACAGGCTTGTCATATTCCCACCATCCACTATGAAATTCTAACTCTCGCTCGAGTGCAAAGTCAGCTGAGACAGCTTTCACAAACTGAAAATATGATGCTTACCTGCTTGTATTCTTAAAGCTGCTGTCCTGAAAAGGCACTTTTCACCACTTTCCACCCAACTGCTCTCATTGAACAATGAAGCAACAAATGCTTCCTGAGGCATGCCCCAAAAGTGTGAGAAGCATGCCAGGGACTCCATGTGAGGAGATTGGGTTGTTTTAGTGGCAAAACCCTTGAAGCTTACCACCTGGTATTCATGCAAATGGGAGTCAGAATACACTCCTCCAGAACAAAAGTCCACTTCTGTGCAGTCGCCCATGTGAAAATAAACAAACAACCAATGGAAACTCAGGCATGGTTCCAGAGAGCAACGAGCAGGCCAGGAAGGGCAGTGTTGGGGGGCTTGTGGTTGTTAGTTGGACAAACCCTTAAACACAGCAGGGGAATTAGCTCAAGTGGTAGAGCACTTGCTGCGCAAAGGCAGGGGCCCAATCTTTGAGCTCTCGGCGCATGCAGGAAACATTGCGAAAATAAACGCCAACGGAATGAAGGGGATTTGGTGAAATTCTACCGTGGGCTTTTTGTGTGGAAGTGTATTAATGTGTTTGAGTTGAAAGTTTGCAGGTTGTCGCGCCGGACGGGATTCGATACCGCGACACTTCTACATGGGGATCTGGTGAACTGTGTATATTAATAGTAATGCTTTCCCATGTTCATGTTAATTATTTGATGGTAATAATAAAGTGGCACAGACACAATATGCTGGTTTTTTTTAGCTGCTACAACTGTTGACTTAGGATGATACACAGGATACAGTAACTTTATAGTAGACCTAATAGGGAGAGGTGTTTCTCCTTATATTAGTAGAATTACTACTAAAAGTTTGCCAATAATAATTATCTTCATATAGTCAGTCCATTTAATGTTCAGGTTGTTTGATGGTGAAGTTAAGTGCACAAAGACAGTAACACAATATGTGGTGTATTTTGTATGATAAAGGTTTTTTTTTTATGATGATACACAGGCCGAGACAAATACATCTGAGTGCAATCAATCACTTTTAATGTATCTGAAATTGGACAGTAAAAAACAAGAGATGAAACATCAAGTTTAAAAACCAAGCATGTATTTAATCACTCACACAAACCAATGTACAATTTACAGGGAGAAATGTGCATGAGTAAAGGGGGAAGGTTGTCAGGAAAACTATGTACATGTAAAAACTACATAATATATGTGGTATATACACACACACAAACACACACTATACAAGCAATAGCAGCAGAACTTATACACACACTATATACATATTGTACAATAGAAGAACTACTTTTGAGCTCTCTGTTCTTCCAACCACTCTTCAACAGACTTGCCACCTTAGGCCTGGGAACAGAAAGTCGCGCTCCCAAAGCGACTATGCCCATACTCTTTAGTCTTGGGTTTGCCACATTGGCTACACATGTTATATGTCGCACCCCTTACATATTTTCTTTTCTCCGCACTACCACTGGCCTCTTCAGCGGCTCGCCGACGCCTGTTCCTCTCTGTGTACCGTGAAACAGGAGGTGGTGGGCCAGCGGGAGGAGGCGGCGGGCCAGCGGGCGGAGGTGGCGCAGGTACAGATGGGGCTGCACCAGGTGTTGAGGCAGCCAAAGTCGTTGCTGGGAGCTGGAGAAAGGGAACAGGTGGTGCAGGAACAGTCATTGCTGGGAGCTGTACCAATGGGACAATTATGAGACCATTATTGTGTAAATTTGAGGGAAATCAATAAAAAAAGGGGGAGACCTACCACTGAATAAGTGTCCGCTGGTTGATTTGAAACAACTGAATTGTTGTATCTGCCATCAACCTTGGGCTGGCGATGATCAAGTCACGGATGTGGTGGTAATCATCCAGAATTCTGGTCCACCTGGGAGTGGAAACACCGGCCTTCCTGGTAGTGCACTTGTGCAAAGTGCACAAGCGTGTGCACATGGCGTCTACCAAGCGGCTGGTACCAGGCCACTGAGCCGGCCCCCCAGGGTGACCTATCAAGCTGCGCTTGACGCTCTCCACACCCGGTGTGACTCCAGACCGCTTCGGTGCCTTGAATCGACCAGACGACAGCCGCTCCTGGTGACGTGGCTGGTAGTCGATCCTCTCCTTGTCGCTGTCTGGGAGTGCCGCCCACAGCTGGATGACCTCGGTCACCTGTGGCTCAGTGAGGTAGGCGGCATCTCGCAGGTCCACCAGGTAAGCAGCCAGCTCTTGCACTTTGTCCCACCCAGGAATGCCATCCGGTCCAACGACGACGCCCTAAATAAAAAAAAATTAAAAAGTATTCATTAGTAGTGGTAAATGTAAAATGTAGTAACATTAACTTGGAATTGAAATATCTGTTAGTGTCTTACCTGAGCCCCTGAAGGGGTGGCAGCAGCAGTAGCAGCAGGGTGCAGTCCTTGACCCGACGTGGACGGAACGGCGGCAGCAGCAACTGGATGCTGACCTCCACCCGTAGACGTGGACGGCAGTTCTGGTAGAGGTGGTGGTGAAGGTGCCCGACGCCTTGTGGTTGAGGGCCTCCTTTCAATGTCATGGTCATCGTCAGTCAGCACAGGAACTGTGATGTCCTCTGTCTCCTCCTCAAAGCCTTCGTCCTCAATGTCCTCGTCATCAATGTCCTCCACCAGCTGGTCCTCCTCCTCTTGGTTGTGGAGCGTTGGAGTAAGTGATATGCCAGTCTGGCTGTACAGGTACTCCATGGCCAACAATTCACCTATGAAAAGTAAAACAGAAAAACAGAAAATTGTTCATATTCAAGTAATACATTAAAATGTAACTATATGATACACTGCCTGAGGTAATTTTGTCCTTTTTGAATAAGTGATCAGTGCTAACCTGTGTAGACTCCAGGACTGCGGTACTGCTCATCCCAACGTTTTCCCAGAACGGCTTGGCTGAGCCGATCCATGGCCTCCTGCAGAACACTGCCGTAGGTGCGCATGGAAGTGGGTGCTTGAACAGAGTCCTTCATTCTGTCCTCGTTCCAGCGCATCAGTCCTTCCAGAAGATACGCCTGGAAATGCGAGGCGCTGGCACTGGTTCCTGATGGATAAATACATGAACACAAAAAAGTCAGGACCCCAGGTCACAGAATTATATGCCATGCTCCTCCTGTTATAACACAATTTCCATTACAACCAGACATACATTACAAAAGGAGTGTTACGCTCACATCACAAGTGAGAAATAATGTAGAGGAGGCATGGAGCCAGTTCACTTATTTTACTTTTCAAAGCCAGCGCTACAAATTCAACCAAAGAGTGAAACAAAACAAAAGCCAGAATATGAACTTTAAAGTCCTTCAAAGAGGCACGCCGCTCAAGATTGAACGGGAGGCACTGAGAAGGACGTCGTCTTGCCCTCGCTGCTCTCTCCTACGTAGAAAAAAGAGCCAGGTCATTTTGAAGGAGCATCAGGTGGACCCACGCGTCCCTCGTCAGCCTAATCGGCTACATCTTGCACACCTGAGAAGACACAAAAAAAAGCAGGAGTGCGGAAAAACCAAGACACGCCCTTTGGGCCGCCACAAGAAGTCATATCAAACTATTAATAAAGTACCCCCCCCAAAAAAAAGAGAAAGTAAATACCTGGGATAAACCTAGTCAGGTGAAGATGGAAAGACTCCAGGGAGGTGGAGCCACGGGCACACCTGTAGCAGTTGAGCACCACGTCGCCTTTCTTCAGGGTGCCCTTGGAGGAGGCATGACGGCTGTTGGAGGAGGCATGGTGGCTGCTAGAGGAGGCATGGTGGCTGCTGTTTGCAGCTGTGTCTCACACTCTTGTGTGGCACGCACAAGTTCCTCATCGTCGGCCTCAGAAGGGCCTGGAGCACAAATAGTAAAATTGTTAGGTAGGCCTACAGTTACACACAGACAAATGTACACAGAGACAACACACAGACATGAATGTATGGAAGATGGTGCTTGCTTACCACAGAGGAAGCGCAACTGTTGGGGAATGGGTTCTGGGCGCCGATGTGCAGTGCTGGAGCCAGACAATTGCGGTGCTGGAGCTGAAAAAAAAAGACCGGAAAGGTAAGGCAAAATGATTAACGCAACATACTGCATGCATGCATATTAACAGTTGGTGAATACTGAAAACCACTTACAGGGTTTCACAGGTGACACAAGTTTTTTGGCCAGCTGTGAGGGAGGCAAGTGTTTGCCACGTGCCAGCAGAGCTTTTACAGAGGCAGGCATCCGTGGACCCGTTTGGATGGTGGTAGGTGACGAGGCAGGAGAAGAGGCGCTGGCACTGGAGGCTGGAGATGGCTGATGCTCCCTGGTACTGGTACCCTCAGCTGACCGTCTTTTCAAAATATATGCCTTGAAAAGGGCCATGTTGGTGTTGGGCCATGCATTTGACTGTAGCACGTACCTGACGAGTTTCTGGGCCCCGTGGCTCTGGTCCTCGTGCACCTCTTTCAGAGAGCGGCCCTCAAAGTCTCCAAACTCCAACAACAAACAGCCCGTGTCTCCTTGTGGGTGCCATGAGGAGCTGGGCTGATGTGGCTGACTGCCGACGGAAAACTGGATACGCATGCATTTTCTGAAAGAAAGTGAACATAGGCTGTTAGCTGTAGTCATCTTCAAAACAACTATACTATACTACAATAAATGTATTACGCCATGTAATTTAATTTAATGTAATTTCTACTGATTACTTGTCTACCCTTACTCTTAAAATAGCTGAACCTGTATGGGGTAGTAGTAAATCATGTAATGATTTAACCAATGAGTTTCTCCTCATGACCGCAAGATCTCGTAATTAGGCGACTGTAAAGACTTTCTTTTTTAACACGAATAAAATAAAATCTGCTATTTTCGATATTCAAACCGCTTGAGACATTAATATGGCGGAATATACTAGAGCATACATCAATGTCACATATTCTTCTGTTTACTCGACATTCGGTAGCACTGTTTACAGTCTTTACATCTGCACATTCCTCATTGAATCGGCTAAACCATGGTCGGTTTTAAAACAAATAAACTGTTTTGAGTACATACAAATACATTTCAGTACGCAGTTTGCCTTTTACATTTAATCGGTTTAGTCTGATTAAACAAATGCGACAATTTCCCCCTTCCTCATACAAGTAAGCCAGATTTCAGGTGGGCAGGCTGTTTGTTTGACCATTTAACCCGTTTTCACCAGAAATGAAGCACAACAACAAATTTTAAACCGTTTGGGTTTAATATCTTTTCGTATAAGTAAGAGATTTCCTTTACAGCCACCTACGTTAATGGTAGTCAATTACCACAGGCAGAAGAACAACACCGTGTATCACGAAACTTTACGAATTTTACGCTCAGCATTTTATGTAAAATCAAGAATCAGTAGCGACTACATTTCTCCGTATCATCCACCAAAAATCTCAAAGTTACATATACATTTACCTAGGAGAAATGCAAGTCCACTTACCTCGCTGAATCGCTGTGATGTTCCGATCACGAATGATAAGAGAAAGAGCGGGCAGGGCCTAAAGTAAGCCCATGGGAGGCAACCTCATTGGTCAAAAGTAAGCCCACTGGCCCAAAGTAAGCCCATGGGAGGCAACCTCATTGGTCAAAAGTAAGCCCATGTCGGACCTGATTGGCCACTGTGGGCTTACTTTGGGCTTACTTTAGCGGTAACAGTGAGACACAGTGTAAGCGGTAGTAGGACCACTGCTCGCATTCTCTGAAACACCAACTGCTGCCTTGTTTGCATTTTACAGAGAAAAACTTTCTTGTCATTTTGCAAACCATCTGAATCATCTGCACTTTCAGCCAAGTCAAGATCAAATTTCTTTTGCCACATTCAAAGCAGCACATCTGTGAAAACAGCCACTGTTTGGATTAAACCCAAATATTTATCAAAGCTCCCCGGGCTCCTCGGAGCCCAAATATCTATCATCCAGCTCCCCAGGCTCCACCCCGCTGATTAAAGCTATCAGCGGGGGCGGGGGGGGGGGAGGGGGGGAGCCCAGAGAGCTGGATGTGAGCTCCATGGAGCAACAGGTATCTGCTTTCCTGCAGTCCGAGGGAATTCACCTGGACTGCGATAACATTGAGGCTTGCCACCCGCTACCAAGGAGGAACACCAGCGACAAGCAGACCATCATCATGAGGTTTGTCAACAGGAAACATAAGACTGCACTATTAAAGCAAGCATACAAGCTAAAGGGATCCAGGGTCTACATAAACGAGCATCTGACCAAACAATATTGTTTTTTTTTTCAAATTATTCTATTTTTATTTATTGCATTGCCAATAAAATATTATTGCATAATATTAATTGCATAAATATTATTGCATTGCCAATAAAATTTATTGCATAAATCTGTTGGAATCAAAGATAGAGCTGTTTGTCTTCTTGAAGTTTTTCTTTTTTTTAGTGTTCAGGTGTTTTATATCAAGAGCTACTGGCTGCTTGAAGTTTTTGAGAAGCAAGGAGGGCTGTGCTCTTAAGGTTAATGTGTGGAAAAAATCTCTCTGGTTCTGTGTATTGCTGGGTTTCTGAACACTAGGAAACAGGTTTTGTTCAGGCTTTTTTTATCCTCAGTACCCAGCTAGGGTTTCCACGAGTTTTGAGCAGGAAATGGATGTTGAGGATGCACCGTGGATGGAGGGAATTTCACTGGGGTTGTGCAGATCTTTGTGAATTTCTCAAATGCAGGAATATCAACTGTATAATTTCTGAAAGTGGGGGAATGCGTTCCTGCTCTCTCCTCTTTTCCATAACCCTGACAGAGTCAAAAATAGAGCTGGTGGCTTATCTATCTATCTTTATTCGTCACATGCACACTTCAAGCACAGTGAAATTCATCCTCTGCATTTAACCCATCTGAAGCAGTGAACAAACACACACACACACACACACACACCCAGAGCAGTGGGCAGCCCAGAGCGCCCGGGGAGCAGTCAGGGGCTCGGTACCTTGCTCAAGGGCACCCCAGCCCAAGGCCACCCCACTTCAACCTAACTGCATGTCTTTGGACTGTGGGGGAAACCGGAGCACCCAGAGGAAACCCAAGCAGACACAGGGAGAACATGCAAACTCCACACAGAAAGGCCCCTGCTGGCCGCCGGGTTCAAACCCAGAAACTTCTTGCCGTGAGGCAACTGTGCTAACCACTACACCACCGTGCTGCCTATTTATTTATTTATTTATTTATTTCCTTCCTTCTTTCCCCTCCCCTGATGTTGTGTGCTGGAGTGCAGGTTGCACGATGTGCTTGAAGTCTAATGAAGACAAGTGGGCTCAGGCACCAAAACGCAGCGTGTGGAGAAAATGTAGCTGGCTCCGCATGTTGCTGTTATTTTCACTCTGCTCGCACGGATTTCCAACCACCAGGGAACGTGTTCTTGAATGGGTTTCTGTCAGGCTTCTGGCAACCTTGGCATGAGCAAGGGTCTCCATGAGTTTTCAGCAGAAATTTGTCATAAAGAATGCGTCATCGACAGAAGGCATTGCAGAGTGCACAGCAGAAGTAAACAGTAGTCCAGAGATGGTGGATCACATTGCTTGCCCGCAAGCTTTGTTCTGTTATTTCTTCCCTGGTGGTCAGAAAGCCGTGCGAGCAGAATGAAAACACCAGCAACATGCGGAGCCAGGTACATTTTCTTCACATGCTGCGCTTTGGTCCCTAAGCCTCATTGTCTTCATAAGATTTGCAGACATAGCAGATATTTGCTTTCTTCTGTAGTGGCTGCCACGTTCGCTTAACACAAGAACGGTGCCCGATTCGAAACCGGGCGGAATCGGTGCTGGTTTTCTTGAACTTGGCGGCGAACAAATGTCGAGCTGCCATCTCTGCTCCGTCCGTGCCTTTTGGAACAGTCCCAAACCGAGACGCTGAAAAAGCTTCGCGTGTTTTCTGCTGTGCAGTGGTTTCCCCTTTCACCTGACAAGCGAATAGACGCTCCTGCGGAACCTGGCAGAGCCATGCTTTGCCTTTTGAGCTCTGCTTCCCTTAACGTCCAGTTATCGCCTTGCTAAAATCAGGTACCCTCGAAACAGCCAGAAAGACAGACCCTTAACGTGACCGGATTGCTTTCTGTAGCTTAGTGGTTGTCATGTTCTCCTAGGTGCAGACGACCGTCGGGACAAAACCTCGTTTGCACGGTTTCCCTGCCTCTCTGGTTTTCCATCAAGGTCCGTGACGGCTGCTTTAAAAACAAAATCGGGCACGATCTGCATTTCTGTTGACTGTGGAATCATGGACATTGCAATTCGTCACGGGGAGGTGGTGTTCTCAAATGCCACTTGGTTGCTCGTTTACGGAGTGAGGTCAGGTCAACAGGGCTGCACACGGCATCAGAACGCTGCAAAGTGGCATTGAGTCTGGAATGCTTCATCATGTCTCAACGAGTATTTGCCGGCCAACATTCAGACACATTTCCTTATTGACTCTCAAACCGTGACTGTGCAGTCCTCCGTTTGTGGAAAACATGCAAAGAAGCAGCTTGCCGCCAACGAAAGACAAGCACGCAGGCGCCCGTGTCCTTGAAGCACGCCCAGGTTTGCGCAAACCGATGCCATTCAACTGCATGCAACGCGAGCGGAAAGCAGAAGGAGCGGCCCTCAGTCACCTCCTTGGCAAGGCAGTGACGAGCAACCGATCCGTTTCCTCCTGGGTGCCTGGCCACGCTCTCTGCCTTTCATAAGAGAAACGAAGCGTTAAAGGGTGTGCGTTGGCCGGGAATCGAACATGAGTCAACTGCTTGGAAGGCAGCTATGCTAGCCACTATACCACCAACGCTGTGTGCCTGGCCTGGGGACAAATGCCTAAGTGCCATTGCTTCTGAACTTGAGGCCCAGGCAACAGCTGATCGGTCCAAGCACTGAGGTTTCTGTAATGTAGTGGTTATCACGTTCGTCTCACACACGAAAGGTCCCCGGTTCGAAACCGGGTAGAAACAGCGGTGGGTGGGTTTATTTATTTATTTATTTTTTGAGTGACTGCTGAGCTGTGATCTCTGCTCTGACCGTGCCAACTACGGAAGTGTTTGCTTTTCACCAGCCAAGGTATGGACACATTTGCTGAACAAATCTTACACAGTGACTCTCCAGTTCTCTGTTTGTGGACAAATATACACCTGTCGCTTGTTGCCAACGAAAGGAAAACACGCAGGAGCCCGTGTTGTTCACCGCTTCATGGGTCGAACGTACGCACGGGCAAAGTGATGTCATTCAACCCTGCAAACAACTACTTACGTGGCTCGTGGAAAGCGGAAGGAACAGTCCTCAGTCACCGCTTTGGCCGGTCCAGACAAGGCATTTGATTTCTTCCCGTGATGTTGTTGCAGCGCTTTTCAGTGCTGATCCTCGTCACACTCGACCACCAGCTCATCTCTACGACGCCAAGGCCGTGCCCCTATCCTCGTGACAGTCGCTTAAGCGTGATCTGTGTTCTTCTTGAGGCCCAGGCAAGAGCTAACGCACGCGTGGTTTCTGTGCTGTAGCGGCTGCCACGTTCGCTTAACACGAGAACGGTCCCCGATTCGAAACCGGGCGGAATCGGTGCTCGTTTTCTTGAACTTGGCGGCGAACAAATGTCGAGCTGCCATCTCTGCTCCGTCCGTGCCTTTTGGAACAGTCCCAAACCGAGACGCTGAAAAAGCTTCGCGTGTTTTCCGCTGTGCAGTGGTTTCCCCTTTCACCTGACAAGCGAATAGACGCTCCTGCGGAACCTGGCAGAGCCATGCTTTGCCTTTTGAGCTCTGCTTCCCTTAACGTCCAGTTATCGCCTTGCTAAAATCAGGTACCCTCGAAACAGCCAGAAAGACAGACCCTTAACGTGACCGGATTGCTTTCTGTAGCTTAGTGGTTGTCATGTTCTCCTAGGTGCAGATGACCGTCGGGACAAAACCTCGTTTGCACGGTTTCCCTGCCTCTCTGGTTTTCCATCAAGGTCCGTGACGGCTGCTTTAAAAACAAAATCGGGCACGATCTGCATTTCTGTTGACTGTGGAATCATGGACATTGCAATTCGTCACGGGGAGGTGGTGTTCTCAAATGCCACTTGGTTGCTCGTTTACGGAGTGAGGTCAGGTCAACAGGGCTGCACACGGCATCAGAACGCTGCAAAGTGGCATTGAGTCTGGAATGCTTCATCATGTCTCAACGAGTATTTGCCGGCCAACATTCAGACACATTTCCTTATTGACTCTCAAACCGTGACTGTGCAGTCCTCCGTTTGTGGAAAACATGCAAAGAAGCAGCTTGCCGCCAACGAAAGACAAGCACGCAGGCGCCCGTGTCCTTGAAGCACGCCCAGGTTTGCGCAAACCGATGCCATTCAACTGCATGCAACGCAAGCGGAAAGCAGAAGGAGCGGCCCTCAGTCACCTCCTTGGCAAGGCAGTGACGAGCAACCGATCCGTTTCCTCCCGGGTGCCTGGCCACGCTCTCTGCCTTTCATCAGAGAAACGAAGCGTTAAAGGGTGTGCATTGGCCGGGAATCGAACCCGGGTCAACTGCTTGGAAGGCAGCTATGCTAGCCACTATACCACCAACGCTGCGTACCTGGCCTGGGGACAAATGCCTAAGTGCCATTGCTTCTGAACTTGAGGCCCAGGCAACAGCTGATCGGTCCAAGCGCTGAGGTTTCTGTAGTGTAGTGGTTATCACGTTCATCTCACACACGAAAGGTCCCCGGTTCGAAACCGGGCAGAAACAGCGGTGGGTGGGTTTATTTATTTATTTATTTATTTATTTTTTGAGTGACTGCTGAGCTGTGATCTCTGCTCTGACCGTGCCAACTACGGAAGTGTTTGCTTTTCACCAGCCAAGGTATGGACACATTTGCTGAACAAATCTTACACAGTGACTCTCCAGTTCTCTGTTTGTGGACAAATATACACCTGTCGCTTGTTGCCAACGAAAGGAAAACACGCAGGAGCCCGTGTTGTTCACCGCTTCATGGGTCGAACGTACGCACGGGCAAAGTGATGTCATTCAACCCTGCAAACAACTACTTACGTGGCTCGTGGAAAGCGGAAGGAACAGTCCTCAGTCACCGCCTTGGCCGGTCCAGACAAGGCATTTGATTTCTTCCCGTGATGTTGTTGCAGCGCTTTTCAGTGCTGATCCTCGTCACACTCGACCACCAGCTCATCTCTACGACGCCAAGGCCGTGCCCCTATCCTCGTGACAGTCGCTTAAGCGTGATCTGTGTTCTTCTTGAGGCCCAGGCAAGAGCTAACGCACGCGTGGTTTCTGTGCTGTAGCGGCTGCCACGTTCGCTTAACACGAGAACGGTCCCCGATTCGAAACCGGGCGGAATCGGTGCTCGTTTTCTTGAACTTGGCGGCGAACAAATGTCGAGCTGCCATCTCTGCTCCGTCCGTGCCTTTTGGAACAGTCCCAAACCGAGACGCTGAAAAAGCTTCGCGTGTTTTCTGCTGTGCAGTGGTTTCCCCTTTCACCTGACAAGCGAATAGACGCTCCTGCGGAACCTGGCAGAGCCATGCTTTGCCTTTTGAGCTCTGCTTCCCTTAACGTCCAGTTATCGCCTTGCTAAAATCAGGTACCCTCGAAACAGCCAGAAAGACAGACCCTTAACGTGACCGGATTGCTTTCTGTAGCTTAGTGGTTGTCATGTTCTCCTAGGTGCAGACGACCGTCGGGACAAAACCTCGTTTGCACGGTTTCCCTGCCTCTCTGGTTTTCCATCAAGGTCCGTGACGGCTGCTTTAAAAACAAAATCGGGCACGATCTGCATTTCTGTTGACTGTGGAATCATGGACATTGCAATTCGTCACGGGGAGGTGGGGTTCTCAAATGCCACTTGGTTGCTCGTTTACGGAGTGAGGTCAGGTCAACAGGGCTGCACACGGCATCAGAACGCTGCAAAGTGGCATTGAGTCTGGAATGCTTCATCATGTCTCAACGAGTATTTGCCGGCCAACATTCAGACACATTTGCTAATTGACTCTCAAACCGTGACTGTGCAGTCCTCTGTTTGTGGAAAACATGCAAAGAAGCAGCTTGACACCAACAAAAGACAAGCACGCAGGCGCCCGTGTCCTGAAGCGTTGTCTTTTCGCACACCCAGGTTTGCGCAAACCGATGCTATTCAACTGCATGCAACGCAAGCGGAAAGCAGAAGGAGTGGCCCTCAGTCACCTCCTTGGCAAGGCAGCGACAAGCAACCGATCCGTTCCTGCCCTTTCCTCGCCACGCTGTTTGCCTTTCTTCAGGGAAACAAAGCGTTAAAGGGTGCACGTTGGCCGGGAATCAAGCCCACGTCAACTGCTTGGAAGGCAGCTATGCTAGCCACTATACCACCAACACTGCATACCTGGCCTGTGGACAAATGCCTCAGTGCCATTGCTTCTTAATTTGAGGCCCAGGCAACAGCTGATTGGTCCACAAGCTGCAGTTTCTGTAGTGTAGTGGTTGTCACGTTTGTCTAACACACGAAAGGTCCTTGGTTTGAAGCTGGGCAGAAATAGCGGTGAGTTTGTTTATTTATTTGTTTTTTGAATATGCCGATCCAGTTGTGGTAGTGCACATGCATTCCGCTTCAACACAATGGAATGGACAGTCTGTGTCGAATGTATACAGTGCAATAGAATGCTGATTTTTCAGCATCTTTTAAGGTCAATTATAGCAGGAGTGAGAGTATTGAAGAACACAGAAAATAACCACAGTAAGAAGTGGACTCATCAGGCTTTGAGCATAAACCATCACCAAACACAAACAGCAAAATCCCCAGTGTTGAATTCAGTGGCGTAGCCAGGATTTTTTACATGGGGTGGCCAAAGGGGGGCCAAGGATATACAGGGGGTGGCCATGCTGTGACTAAATAAAGGTGAGGTGAGGGGGTCCGGGGGTCCTCCCCCGGGAAATTTTGAATTAGCTAGATTTGATTTCCTGTATTCTGATGTATCTGGTGGCATATCTGGTGCCTAACTCATGAACAAAACCCATGTGAGCCAAGAGGTCAGAAATTAATGTTTTCATTTATTTATGTAACATAAAGCGTCTGCAAAACAAAGAAACCATCCAACTTGTTTACTCTAGTTAAGCATCAGGATTTTAACGATCACCACTAAAATGCAGAAGTAAAAACTAAAAGATCACCTGCCTCAGGCACCTGGGAAGTAGTAAGGATATTAGTCAGGCTTGAATAAAGAGTGCTTTGCTCAGGTAAAGGAAAATACTTGTATACTTAACTCATACATACAACATATGTAAACACTTACAACACGTTGTGATATTGTCCATTGTAAGTACTGTACAAACTAAATGTGTTAAGTTACAAAATGTGTTTGTGTGTGAGTGAGTGAAAGTGTTACACTGATGTAACACATGACATAGATGAGGTGTAGTGCATGAGTGGTGTGTGTGTGAGAGGGGGGGAAGTATGTGCACTGCATGTAGATATAGATGAGCTCTGTGTGTGTGAAGATATGTTACATGTAAATACAAAAATGAAGTGCATAAGTTGTGTGTGTGTGAGAGAGAGAGTGTATGTTCAGAGTGCATGAGTGTTGTGTGTGTTATATGTGAATATAGAAATGTAGTGCATGAGTGGTGTGTGTGTGTTGGGAGTGCACGAGTGTTGGGTATACCAGTGAGTGTGTTACATGTAAATATAGAAATGTAGTGCATCATGCATGAGTAGTGTGTGTGTGTAAGAGAGGGTGTGTGTTGAGAGTGCATGAGTTGTATCTTATAGTGAGTGAGAGAAAGACATAGTGTGTGTTAAGAGAGTGAAGTGTGTTCATATATGAGTGAGAGAGAGAGTGAGTGTTAAGACAGTGCATGAGTGTTACATTTAAATATAAAAATTTAGTGCATGAGTTGTGTGTCTGTGTTGAGAGTGTATGAATGTTACATGTAAATATAGAAATGTAGTGCACAAACTGTGTGTGTGTGTGTGTGTGTGAGAGAGATAGACAGTGTGTTAAGAGAGTGCATAAGTGTTGTGTATGAGTGAGTGTGTTACATGTAAATATAGAAATGTGGCGCATGAGAGGGGTAGGGGGACAGTGTGTGTTGAGAGAATGCATGAGTGTTGTGTATGTATGAGTGTGACAATTATTAATCAATGTGTACTCCCACCAGTTACACACAACATCTCACACACATTAATATAAACAATCACACAACTTCTCTATAGCTACTGTGTATCTAGTATCTATCTATGTGTGCACACAGCACAAATCCCACTGTAGCCGGATATCTATAAAGACACATATTTATCTATACGGTTGCATTTACATGTAAACGAAGGTTTCAGTCACTGAAAACGGATACTTTCGAAAACCCCAGGCAAAGTGGAGATTTCTGGAAACTCAGGGGATTTCTGGAAACTCTGAATTGTCTGAGGACAGAATTGTAACTGTATATCTACAAAGTGAGAACTTGAAGAAAGTATGAGATGAATAACTTACCTCCCAAATTAATCGCACATTCACGTAGTTCGTAGGTTGTTGTGTTGTAGGACTAGAGCATGACTATCTGATACCACCTGCTGCTTGAACACGCGAAACGTTTATGTGCTACAGTAATATGCATCCCCGCAGAAACCAAATAGGCGGAACAAAAATCCAGCGGGCGGAACTAACATTTTGTGGGACATACCGGTTTTATAAATTTTATTGTCCAGCCCTGGGGTGGCCAGGGCGGGGCCAAGGCGTGCCCTGGGGTGGCCACGGCCCCTCCTGCCCCCCCAGCTCCGCCCCTGGATATAGTCATAGAGAATTGATATCTGAAGAGTTGAAATAATAAGTAATATACAGTATATATATATATATATATATATATATATATATATATGTGTGTGTGTGTGTGTGTGTGTGCGTATATATATATATATATATATATATATATATATATATATATATATATATATATATAAGGAAGCTCGATAATCAATTTATATTGACTAAAGTAGAGGGGTGGGATTAAATAAGTTTTTACTTCAGCCCACTCCTTTTCGGACATGTAAACTCAAAACTGCTTAGTACGTCCTTGTTTGCAGGCACATGCACACATAGGGCTTTAGGGGTGCTTGAGCCCCTGCCCTTTTTGCCTCGAATTAAATATTGCCCTTTTAAAATAATAATAATAATAATAATCCTAATAATAAATAATACAGTCCTGTTAGAAGTTTAAAACAACGGCGGTACAAAAACAATAAACGGCTATCTACCAATGTTCTTGTAATCCGGGGTGGTTGTGTGCGCTGTAATCCGGGGTGGCTGTGTGCGCTGTAATCCGGGGTGGCTGTGTGCGCTGTAATCCGGGGTGGCTGTGTGCGCTGTAATCCGGGGTGGCTGTGTGCGCTGTAATCCGGGGTGGCTGTGTGCGCTGTAATCCGGGGTGGCTGTGTGCGCTGTAATCCGGGGTGGCTGTGTGCGCTGTAATCCGGGGTGGTTGTGTGCGCTGTAATCCGGGGTGGCTGTGTGCGCTGTAATCCGGGGTGGTTGTGTGCACTGTAATCCGGGGTGGTTGTGTGCGCTGTAATCCGGGGTGGTTGTGTGCGCTGTAATCCGGGGTGGTTGTGTGCGCTGTCATCTGGGGTGGTTGTGTGCGCTGTCATCCGGGGTGGTTGTGTGCGCTGTCATCCGGGGTGGTTGTGTGCGCTGTAATCCGGGGTGGTTGTGTGCGCTGTAATCCGGGGTGGCTGTGTGCGTTAAGCTGCCGCTTCTCTGTCCATTGCTGCTCTGCTCGCGTGCGGCCAGAGAGAGGGCGTGCACGGACTGAGTGAGAGGGAAGAAGCCGCTGCGCGCGCTGCCACAATGATAACAGAGGAGGCGGACAGTGAGGCAGCTGGAACATGTGAGCTGTGGTCTAACAGTTAGCCCTTTCAAACTGTATTGACATGACATCTGGGCGTTTGTAGGGTAGGGTGACCACCTGCTCATAAACCCAAGGGGGGAAAAGGGGTATGTTTTTGAGGGACAATGTGGGACGGCGCCGCGCCGGCCGCTGGAAGACTCACAGATAGTGGTTTACCCATTTCTAGCACATACTACCTTACATGGTATATCAATAATACACTATTCTGCTGTTATTGGTGATGTATGGTCATGAACAGGCCACCAAATGTGTTTTTTTTTAAATAAACATTCATAATATTTTGACCATTCAATGACTTAACAGACACACTTCCACTTATGATTTACTGAAGCTACTCAATTTTATTTATTTTCCATTACAATTTATTCACTTTAAATCAATCATAATATAATATTGAGTCTGAGGCTTTGCAGTGCATCAGTACAGCAGGAATAGTGACAAGTCTCCATTTAGTTTTCAGTGGATTAACAGGAATTGTAGTGGCTCAGCACCACAGAAACAGTAGAAAAAAAGTCTCTTAACTCACAACCACAGCAAAAACTCTTCTGTGTTTGGGGACACCTTTAGGCCTTTGGGGACACGTTTAGGACTCACCAGCATCTGCATACATGTCAACCTTTGGTCAATCAAACCTGTATAGCCAACCTCCAAAATCCGTATTTCCCTTATAAAATCCGTATAAGATGCAAATTAAAATAATTTACCTAAAATTTGAATGATAATTAACAATGATATATCCCAGTTACTTTTTATTCAATATTAATAACAATAAACCTTCAGAATGAATACAAAGCTCCAATGTTCGACAAAAACACAAAGTGCCACTCTAATGTTCTGAATTGTACTCCATGAGAGCTTTTTTAGCACTCTGCACCAATACTCACTAGGCTGCATGTCACAGCAAGTGTCTGTGTTGATCTTGCCGGAGTGCCCATTCAGAATCTTTTCAGTCGCTAGTGAAAGTCGCTCAGATGGAAATACGCATTTCAAACAAAATACTTCCTGGTTGGCGGGATTCTTGCAATGCGGTGTGCGCATGATCAAAAGTGGAACGAAGTCTCGCTACCACAAGATAACGCGCGATTTCATAAGACTCTTGACTGGCTGTTTGTGCTTTCTGTGGTGTACAGTACGTTTGTAAATGTTATGCGCTCTTTTATCATCTTGGGAATTTATTATAGCTCTAAATAAATATTGAAGTTTTTTTAAAGAATCCGTATAACTTTATTTGTACGCCCGTATACTACGTTTATTGAATCAAATCCGTATAAAATATGGACATTCCGTATAGGTTGACATGTATGCATCTGAATGAAATAAGAAAGAGAGATAAGAGACAGAATTAAATTAATTTTTAATTTTTTTCACTGACGTTAGCTAGATAGCTAACGCAACACTGTTACATCCATTAATATAACTTTTAACTTTACCTTTGGTTGTTGTCTCTCATTGCTTATTCAGTGGTCTTCTGAGGACTTTCAAGCAATCTTCGACGGAGGCAGGGGCAAGCACGTCCGTGACGATGGCTTCTGCCTTTGTCCGACCACATGCCATCATCTTCGCATTGTCGGAGTCCTGATACATCGTTGCAGCTAGCTTTGTGCCACAATCTCCTGCCCGATATGATATTGCGTGTTGGGCAGTGTGATACACACTCGTCACCTCTGCCGCAGTCACTCTGTCAGCTAGAGAGTCGTTTTTAGGTCGGAGGAAAGCATCCATAGATTTAGATGTTTCTTTCTGTTGCACACGTTTCTTGTGAGTCTCCGCGAGCCTGTGTCGTTTCAGGGCTACTGACATTTGTGCGAGTAATTTAAGTCTCTGTAGTTTAATAATCTGCTTGTTAACTGACATGACCTGATCTGTTACTGTTCACAATCGATTGCCTCGGGCGTGCTTTGGTGTACATGCAAGTATCATATACCGTCGGGAAGCTTACATTCTCCTCTTGTATATATAACTAGTCGTCGACCTCTTCCACAATGTGCTCAAATCAAATGTGGGTTATGTTTCAGAAAAAAACAAAAACAAAAGCTTGTGAAAAATGTACTCAGAAGCCTATGCAAAGAAGAGAGGCTCTCTGATCTCCTTCTCCTCTCGATTGAAAAAGACATACCGATAAATCACAATGAGGTCATTAATATCTACAGGGACATGGCCCCCAGAAGGTTACTGCTTTAAGGCCCCTGGAATGTTAGGCTTCTACCTTATGAGAAGGACTGATTTTTTATCATTTTGTCCATTAGGCTATTTACTTATTTGTTCAAAGTTCAGGTTTCACTGTTCAATGTTAAATCTTTAACAATAAAAAAGCCTAATAATGCACCAGTGTTTTATTGCTTTGCATGTCTTCCAAGCCTATGATAATGTGAATGACAATTTTGCTGACACAAAAGAAATGGCAATTGCATATCACTTTCACCAACACAGGACACATAGCTAAGTACTTACCTTCCTCTTAGTACGTTAATTTTAATTCTACATTTCCATATTTTGGAAAGGACCGGGGTAAAAAATAATGCACTTGCTGCCCTTTTTCTAACTTTGAGCCCCTGCCCCTCTATAATCCTGTGCACGTCCCTGCTATGTTTGTATTTTTGTCTTGTTTTCTTTTGTTTTGATATATTATTATTACCTATATTATTTAAGGTTTATTTTCTAATTTAGTGGCTTTTTACGTGTTCTTGTTGCAAATGCTGTTTTGTTTTTCTTGTTATCTGCTTATTTATTCATTGTTTGTTTACATGTTTGAAATAAACCATCGTTATCATCATCACTGCAACCGCACTTGCTAATTGACACGGTAGCCAAAAGTGCGGGCTATTTTCGCGGCCACGCCCCCAGAGTGAATATTCATGAGCGAACTGGGCGTGGTGTTTCGCCCAGTGGAAACCTACAGTAACCCTTTGTGTGCCGCGCACGGGGCGGGATTTTTTTTCTTCAATCAGAAATATTGGTTGGGACACTCCCACACCGCCCACACCCAATTCTACACCTGTGTTGTTGAGCATGGAGAAAACCAGAAAATAGGGAAAAAGTTAGGGCAGGCAAAATAAAGATTTTTTTCTTTCTTTTTTAAAATACGGTAACCATTCCTAAATCTAGTATAATACCACATGAGCGTATAGAATAAAAGAACCAAATTCCTATTTTAATTCTCTACTGTAAAAAAAAAAAACATTTATTAACTTCACTTAAAGAGTGTCAAATAAGAATTAAAAAATCCTTTTTTTGAGCAAAGGCATTATTCCTGAAAATACTACAATATCAGGTTGATAGGAGCAAACCCCCATTCCAGCTACCTGTTCTAAAAAAAAATAATCTGCTTGATATAACATTTTCATTTACAGAACATATCAGATATTAAATTGATAAGAATAGATACCACACTTGACCTTAACCAAAAGGCCGAAAAGCAATAACTTACGTTGAACTCGTTAACATTTCTCTCCCATACCGCCCACACCCAATTCTACACCTGTGTTGTTGAGCATGGAGAAAACCAGAAAATAGGGAAAAAAGTTAGGGCAGGCAAAATAATTTTTTTTCTTTTTTAAAATAAGGTAACCATTCCTAAATCTACTATAGTACCATATGAATGTATACAATAAAAGGAACAAATTCTTATTTTTATTCTCTACTCTAAAAAAAAAACATTGATCAACTTCATTTAAAGAGTGTGTTAAATAAGGGGAAAAAAAGCTCTCTTGAGAACAAAGACAGATGTACTATAACATTAGATTGGTATATGAAAAGAGCAAACTCCAATCCCAGCTCCTTACTCTAAAAAAAAAACCTGCTGGATATAACACTCTCGTTTAAAGAACAAATCAAATATTAAATTGATTAGAATAGATATTACACTTGATCCTAACCAAAATGCGAAGAAATAATAATTTACTGCAGCTAATGGCTTTAAATATACCACTTCCACATATTAAAATCCAGAAAGGTAAACACAGCTAGACTCCGCCCCCAACAGCTGGATCCTTTTGAAGAGAGACATCATCTTTTGGGGCGTGTGGGAGATGCTTCCATACAAAAAGATCAACAGTTCTAACATTTGTTGACTAAAAATGTTCAGGTCTACCAGAGCAAAGCCTGCAAAAATATACTGAACTCATTTCTCTCCACAGAAATCTTTAGTAAAAGGCGAAAGATTTATGCATCAATGAAGAGAAACCTGAGCTGCACTTAACACTGGATCAGGTTAGTGACACTGGATTGGAGGTGCCTTTACAGCTTTATTAGCCATTGCACGCAGGCAGAGAAATGTCTGACCAACGAGCTTTTTTGAAAGAATGATAGATAGATAGATAGATAGATAGATAGATAGATAGATAAGCAAGCGGGGTGGGTGGTGTTGAATTTTGAAAAGGAACAGTTGAGTGCTGTGTGGTCTGTCCAATATCACGGATGTAGGCCTATAAATTAAATATGAAAACAACAGCTGGAGTTTGATTATTGACAGGAACGCTGTTGACCCCAGCAGTCAGTGCTTTCCATACCACATTTTTTATTGATAAATGAGAGCTATTGTGTCATCCTTGTTAGTATAGTGGACAGTATCTCCGCCTGTCACGCGGAAGACCGGGGTTCGATTCCCTGACGGGGAGGCTTTAAAAATGTATTAACTTGTGCAGCAGGGGGATGGAGTGGTTTACACTGTCGCCTCACAGCAAGAAGGTTCTGGGTTTGAGCCCAGCGGCTGGTGGGGGCCTTTCTGTGTGGAGTTTGCGTGTTCTCCCTGTGTCAGCTCTGGTTAACCCCACAGTTCAAAGACATGTAGTTTGGTTAACATGGGGTGGTGTTGGGCTGAAGTGCTCTTGAGCATATGTATAAAAAATGTGTGTATGAATAACCACATCTTGTGTCAATTAAATCTTACTAATAGTAACAGATCTAGATAAATCCAGTAACTATAGACCATACTTTAATATGCCTAAAGTTAATGTCAATTATAAATTGCCAATGGTAGACCCTCTAATGATGTTCTTCTAATAATATTCTATTTCTAAGTCTAGTAAAAGTCAGACAAAAAAAAGTTTTCTGTGTTTTTAGCTTTTAGGTAAATATCAGAAAATTGAGTTAGCTAATTTAATGGATGCCTGCTAACCTATCTTTGCACATGGAGCATTAGCAAACCTCCCTCGTGATAGTGAGAACTGGCAGCCTGGATTTTTCCATTGGCTCTCGCGCTTGACCCCCAATCCAATGTTGCTTTGGTTGGCCAAAGTTATGAGGTTGCTGTGGGGTACTAAGACTAGACTAAATAACAAAATTAAATGATTCAGACATCCCTAGTCTCCCAGACGCTCTGTGAGTCTCCCCAGGAGCATGTAGACAGAGACAGGAAAGGCAGGAGAAACTTGATCTAAGTCTTATTTGGAAAGTTGTAAATGAAATTGTAATGACTGACTATTGCTGATATGTGGTTTGATGTTGTGACATGTAAGTAAGTTTAGCAAACAATTGATTTGATTGATGTAGATTTATGGTGTGAAATGTAAAGAACTGTTGTTAATATGTGAATTGATGGTGTGAGATGTAAACAAGCAATGCAAATAATAGTGTAGATTGATGAGATGTAAATAACTATTGCTAATATGTGAATTGGTGGTGTATATTGTGAATAGGTTTTACAAATTACAGTGTAGATTGATGGTGAAACATAAGCTTAATAAGTTACCAATATGTGCATTGATGTGAGATATAAATAAGTAGGCCATAAGCTGATAAAATATGTATTAAACTGATGGTGCGATAAATAAAAATGTTTTGAGAGATATTGACCACTGTGAGTGAAGAAGAGCTCCCCCTCCTTACAAAAGCCAATTTAACCACTGTCCGAGCCAATGGATTTTTGACCAAAATGCTCTGAACGGATCAAACTTTGGTGCGCGAACCAGAACGGAACCCATTCGCTGTTGGTGGAAAAGGGCTACGTGTCAGTCGGTGCAAAGTCTTGTCGGGTCCATATCTTGTCTGACCAGTAGAGGGAGCACACATGAAATCACCACCAGTGTCTTGTGCTGACTTGGAAGAGGAGGGGCCAAAAATTATGCAAAACCCTGCTCGGACGCTTTGCCTGCCCTCACGGAGCGGCCTACACCCTTGCAGGGTTACATCTCAGCCAGGCAAAGAAGCTCATGCTTACCTGGCAGGGGCAACACCATGATCAAGAAGATGGTTTGTCCAAAATGAGGCCCAGCCATTACACTCAGGTTGCGCTGACCTTTGTGAATTTCTCAAATGCAGGAATCTCAACTGCATAATTTCTGGTAGTGGGGGACTGCGTTCACGTTCTCCCCTTTTGCCTAATTCTGTTGCAGTAAAAAATAGAACTGTTTGTCTTTCTGAAGTTTTTCTTTTCTTTGTGTTCAGATGTTTTACATCAAGAGCTACTAGCTGCTTTAAATCTTTGAGGAGCTAGAAAGGTTATGCTCTTAAGAGTAACATGTGGAAAAAATCTCTCTGGTTCTGTGTATTGCTGCATTTCTGAGCACTAGGAAACAGGTTTTGTTCAGGCTTCTTTTATCCTTAGCACCCAGCTAGGGTTTCCATGAGTTTTGAGCAGAAAATGGTTGTTGAGGATGCACCGTGGACGGAGAGAATTTCACCGGGGTCGTGCAGACCTTTGCGAATTCCTCAAATGCGGGAATATCGACTGCATAATTTCTGAAAGTGGGGGAATGCGTTCCTGCTCTCTCCTCTTTCCCATAACCCTGACAGAGTCAAAAATAGAGCTGGTGGCTTTTCTATCTATCTATCTATCTATCTATCTATCTATCTATCTATCTATCTATCTATCTCCTTCCTTCCTTCTTTCCCCTCCCCTGACGTTGTGCACTGGAGTGCAAGTTGCACGATGTGTTTGAAGTCTTATGAAGACAAGGGGGCTCAGGGACCAAAGTGCAGCATGTGGAGAAAATGTAGCTGGCTCCGCATGTTGCTGTTATTTTCGCTCTGCTCGCACGGCTTTCCAACCACCATGGAACGTGTTCTTGAACGGGTTTAGGTCAGGCTTCTGGGAACCTTGGCATGAGCAAGGGTCTCGATCAGGGGCATCACTAGGAATTAAGTTTTACTGGGGCACTGCACCCCCTCCCCCCCGCACAATGCACCTTAACGTTCCTGGACAACCTATGCAAAGTGGATAATTCTTATGCTCTCATGGATTAAGTTATGCAAGGAATAGGCCAACTAGACGGAAAACACATCCCAGTCCCCAAAAAAATTATTGTTGGCATTTCGGCTTTTAATGCATGCTGATGCTAAACGTGTCACCTCAACTCTCACGATTTACGAACTTAGCTGGTTAGTTATGACTGACTAGCACATAGCCTACAACCTTAATCTTACCTCTCTCACCCTCCTCCTCATCTGTCACTGTTTCCCTGCCCCTGTCTCTGCTTCGTGAGAAGAACTGTCTGATATCCATCTGGAAAAGTAATTTAATATCATTTAATTCAATGTAGTTTAATGGGTTTGTTAGAATATGGTTTGCTTAGTTTTGTTGCAAAAACTTTGTGCTACCTTAACTCATCCAGAGCCCGTTCTCTGACTCATCCAAAGAGTAGACTAATCTCTCCAGTAGGCTAAATGGACTCATGGCACGCCGCACGCACGCTATGTTTACAGTGAGAATCTCCCAGACCAATCAGAAAATTAGTTAGAAAGAAGAGGCGATAGAAGTTTGAAACACACTCTGTCCTACAACTTACAGTAGATAAATGATCTGCCAAAGAAACTAGTTTGTTACAAAAATCTTTCAACATTTTCTTACTGGGGCACAGCTGATTTTTACTGGGGCACGTGCCCCAGTAAAAAAGGCCTAGTGATGCCCTTGGTCTCCATGAGTTTTCAACAGAAATTTGTTATCAAGAATGCGTCATCGACAGAAGGCATTGCACAGTGCACAGCAGAAGTAAACAGTAGTCCGGATATGGTGGATTGCATTGCTTGCCCGCAAGCTTTGTTCTGTTATTTATTCCCTGGTGGTCAGAAAGCTGTGCGAGCAGAACGAAAACACCAGCAACATGCGGAGCCAGGTACATTTTCTCCATACGCTGCGCTTTGGTGCCTGAGCCTCCTTGTCTTCATAAGACTTGCAGACATAGCAGATATTTGCTTACTTCCAAAATACAAGCACAGACCAACTAGTAATCATAAGAAGATGTAGAAACTTATCCTAAACTAAAAACACGCCCTCTGATGTCATCACGGTTCGCACCAGGAAAAAAACAAAAAACAAAACTTCTATCCGGACGGGGACCGACTTTTCAGGTTCCGAACCCAGAGATTAAATTGGGCGGAGCCCTCCGGAGCTCAGCTCCGCCTCCTCGCCTCGGCAGTACAGCCAGCAGGAGCTGAGCTCCCTCTGCTTCAGTGTTTATTATAATATAATACTTTTATTCATTTTCATCTATTCTAAAAACACCATCAATATGAGAGTTCATCAATAATGATTTAGACAACAAAAAATAAGCTAAAGTGAATTACACCCATCAATTTAAAAAAAAACATTTTCATTGGAATTATCATTGAATGCGCATGCGCTGTGAGAATGCGTGACATCACACAGCATCATCATACGTTTAATCTCATCTCATTATCTCTAGCCACTTTATCCTGTTCTACAGGGTTGCAGGCAAGCTGGAGCCTATCCCAGCTGACTACGGGCAAAAGGCAGGGTACACCCTGGACAAGTCGCCAGGTCATCACAGGGCTGATACATAGACAACCATTCACACTCACTTTAGAGTCACCAGTTAACCTAACCTGCATGTTTTTGGACTGTGGGGGAAATCAGAGCACCTGGAGGAAACCCACGTGGACAACATGCAAACTCCACACAGAAAGGCCCTTGCCGGCCACAGGGCTCAAACCCAGGACCTTCTCGCTGTGAGGCAACAGCGCTAACCACTACACCACCGTGCCACCTGTACGTTTACTATAAAATACTTTATATTTTATGAGGATTTGTGTTGTACGAAGTTGTAACTATCTGCTAAACATGATGCCTTAGCAAAGTAGACAGAGGTAAGTCATGGTTCTTTTGTTTATTTTGTCTTTAGTTGAGAAACTTTCTCAGGCAAAATATACTAGTGCAGCAGATGACATAAGTAATGTTAGCTAACACTGACAGACAGGATGCTAGTCGAAAAATTCACGCATCCATTTGCTAAAGTTCAGATCTTTTTGTCTGTAGTGCTGTCATATTTTATCTTCATTTACTAAGTTGTAGCTGTTTTCTGTGTTTTTAGCTTTTAGGTAAATATCAGAAAATTGAGTTAGCTAATTTAATGGATGCCTTAAATGGTCGACCTGAACTGCTGGCGACATGAATTTCTCTTGGCTGCATCGTTCTGAAAGTGCTTGTTTCATGAAAGGTACATCAGAAAATACCTGGTTTTCTGTGTGTGATGTGCTCAAGTACACTGTAAAGTTGGCAGATAAATAAAAAAATGCTTCTTTGCATCTGAATTCTGTTCCAAAAATTACTAAAAGCTTGTCCACCATTATTAGATCACAGCGACTGACGGATAGGCGGATTTCACTCGGCTGCATCGTTCTTAAAGTGCTAGTCTAATGAAAGTTATGTCAGAAAACCCCCAGTTTTCTGTGTGTGCTGTGCTCAATTACACTGTAAAGTTGGCGAATAAATAAAAAACTGTTTTGAAAAATGCTTTTTTGCATCTGAATCCTGTTACAAAAATCACTAAAAGCTTGCCCGCCATTATTAGATCGCAGCGATTTACAGCTTGGCGGCGCTGTACGCTTGACGTTATTTGCACCAGGACCTTCTTTTGTTTCCACACGGACTCTATAATATTCTCCTCAGTGGTGTGAATTCTTGATACCGAATCTTTTGACAAACACACGAAAGCTCTTCAAATTCATCCTCAGTCTTTGTTTGTTTGTTTGAGGATGATTTGGAACCAATAGCCGAGCAAGCAGACTCAAAAGAGAACCCATCCTCATCTGGGTCACACCAGATAGTGAGATTATAAAGAAGTTCCCTTCTATAACTTTGTGCCACATTGTCAAAATTTGCAACAGACCCCTTGCACTGATCTCACACTTATATTAGCAACCGTTACTGCCATTATCCTGGGGGACAAGCGAACTTTGTTTACATACTGAAGGCAAGCAATATTGAAGATGTCAGATGTCTGCAGTTCGAAGAAAGCTACCACTAGAAAAGCTGTACTACCAGATTGCTTGGATAATCTAAGTCAGAGAGAAGCAAAGGATAGATACAGGCAGAAGTTAGCTTATTTATGATGTGTGCAAAATTGCTTGAAATTTTTGGAGTGACGATGTCCATTTTTGGCCTGGGTTTACCTACATGGATGTTGGAATGTACCTTCTCACTGCATTTTCCCTGTTTTAATAAATTAAAAAAAAAAAAAACATCATTTACTGAAAGGGAAGGGCAGGGAGGATTGAGAATCCATCAGCTGTGGTTTGTTTACACTTGATACTAAAACTGGTAGCATCCTAGCCAACAAAAGTAAGATTCAGAGACAGTTTCACTAGCTCTTTACAGGTTCCAGTGAGAATTGAACTCACGACCCCTGGTTTACTAAACCAGTGCTCTCACCACTGAGCTATGGAGCCTAAACTCTTTTGCAGTTACTGAAGATTGAGGCCAAGTTTACATTAGACCGTATCTGTCTCGTTTTCTTCGCGGATGCACTGTCCGTTTACATTAAAACACCTGGAAACGCCGGGAAACGGGAATCCGCCAGGGTCCACGTATTCAATCCAGATCGTGTCTGGTCCGGTGTTGTGTAAACATTGAGAATATGCGGATACGCTGTGCTGAGCTCTAGCTGGCGTCGTCATTGGACAACGTCACTGCGACATCCACCTTCCTGATTCGCTGGCGTTGGTCATGTGACACGACTGCTGAAAAACGGCGCGGACTTCCGCCTTGTATCACCTTTCATTAAAGAGTATAAAAGTATGAAAATACTGCAAATACTGATGCAAATACTGCCCATTGTGTAGTTATGATTGTCTTTAGGCTTGCCATCCTTCCACTTGCAAGTGGTAAGTGACGCGCATGCCCGATATGCACTGGGATCACACACACAGCGGCTCAGTCCCGAATCACTGCTCGTGCACTTCACTCGCGTGCTCTGTGAGCTGCGCAGGGCCGGAGTGCGCACCCTCCAGAGGGCACTCGCTGTTCAGGGCGGAGTGATTTGGAGCACAGGATGCCTGCGGAGCCAAGCGTATCCGTGTATTGGCGTTGCTGTGTGCACGCGAATCGTGTATTGGCGTTGCTGTGTGCACGCTAATCATTTTAAAAATGTTAATCTGATGATCCGCTGATACGGTCTAATGTAAACCCCACCTGAGGCCACAGCAGAACCTTGAAGACCCTGCACTGATCCCCAAAACAGCCCCCAGAAACTGCTGTAACGTCACTCACAACTTTAGTTCCTAGCTGCAGTTAGCTTCTGCTTACTATTTGCCTCGCAAAAAATGGACACACATTTTAAATAATGCAGTGTGTCAATCGTAGAGTGGGCTGTGGGCTGTGCATTCTGGCTACTTTCTCATCTGAGCTAACAAAAACACTGGACAGGCCAAGACCTCAAGAGACAAACCATAAGCACCATGAGTGACCTCACTGACCTCCAGGCTCTTCATGTGGGGCCATCCTCAGCAGCAGCCAGTGGTTTTCAGGTGATGAGAACTGCAACCCCAAAAAAATTCAACCAGTATTTTTGGTTCTTTTTTGATCGCCTGCCCAAATGAATTTTGGCGGGGGATATAGAAATGGGTTCTGTCCGGCGGGCTATCCGTCCGGTCACATTTTCGTTTCTGGGCCATATCTTTAAAAGTACTGAAGATATCTTCATGAAACTTTGTATACATATCAAGCAACATGTGAACTGCTGCCTTTTGCTATTTTGGATTTTTGAAAAAAGTATTTTTCAAAATTTACATAAAAAATATATTTTGACTTAGTTTCTAAAAGCAATGTTCATTTCCAGAGCATATATCCAAAACTATTCATAATCCAGATTTGAAACTTGGTATGCATGTTAACAAGGTGATGTTACGGGTTCCTAATTTTTTATTTATCTTTTTATTTTTTGACACTTCAACGTTTAGGGTGGCACAGTGGTGTAGTGGTTATCACTGTCTCCTCACAGCAAGAAGGTCCTGGGTTTGAGCCCAGTGACTGACAGGGGCCTTTCTATGTGGGGTTTGCATGATCTCCCTGTGCCTGTGTGGGTTTCCTCCGGGTGCTCTAGTTTCCCCCACAGTTCAAAGACATGTGGTTAGGTATATAGGAGCCATGGCCTGAGGTTGGGCTGAGGTGCCCCTCAGCAAGGCACCTTACCCCCAACTGCTCCCTGGGCGCTGTAGCATAGCTGACCACTGCTGTGGGTATGTGTGTGTGTGCTCATTGCTCACTTGTGTGTGTTCACTGCTTCAGATGGGTTAAATGCAGAGGAGAAATTTCACTGTGTGATTCAGTCGAGGGGCGGCACGGTGGTGTAGTGGTTAGCGCTGTCGCCTCACAGCAAGAAGGTCCTGGGTTCGAGCCCCATGGCCGGCGAGGGCCTTTCTGTGTGGAGTTTGCATGTTCTCCCCGTGTCCGCGTGGGTTTCCTCCGGGTGCTCCGGTTTCCCCCACAGTCCAAAGACATGCAGGTTAGGTTAACTGGTGACTCTAAATTGACCGTAGGTGTGAGTGTGAATGGTTGTCTGTGTCTATGTGTCAGCCCTGTGATGACCTGGCGACTTGTCCAGGGTGTACCCCGCCTTTCGCCCGTAGTCAGCTGGGATAGGCTCCAGCTTGCCTGCGACCCTGTAGAACAGGATAAAGCGGCTAGAGATAATGAGATGAGATGATTCAGTCGATGCTTGAGCGTATGTGAAACAAATAAAGGCTTCTTCTTCTTCTTAAATCTACTTGGCTAGATAACGCATGTTCAGTACTGACACAGATACTAGTAAACAATCCTGTTGCCATCGAAGTGTGATTCTTGCCGTCTAAAAAGATCTCTTTTCTCCATGAATAAAAACAAAAGCATGTCACATAAAATTATCAATGATCCGGTTTATTTTACACCCAAATGCTTGACACTTGGCATCTTTAGGGTTGTTAACAACAATTTAGAAGCAATGTGTCCATGAGCTCCACTAGCCTCGGTAAATCATGTTTGGAGCACTGATCTCTACATAAAAATCTGGAAAGCTCAGAGGCTCGTCAGAGTGACACCATCTGACCGCCATCTTACCACTCACATTGTTGAGCAGAATGGTCATTTAGGCTACTGGAAGCTAAACAAAACTGGTCAAGTTATTGATCTAGTTGGTGAGAAAAATTACAAGAAAAATGCCTGCATGTGCAGCAGTGAACTGTACAAACTGTCAAGTCAAAGGTGGTGGACGGACATTTCACCTCTGAGTAATTGATAGTGTGTGATCATTTTTACATGTGTGCGCAGTGCCATTTGCGTGGACCCACCTACAGCATTTTATGATGGTTTGCAAGATCAAAAGAAAAAAAATCGGTCTCATCATTTTGTCTGGTTTTGTTGAAAATCTGACAGTGATATCTGGGATGAACACTGTGACTGTGTCAGATTTTTGATGGAAATGTCCCAGACTAGATCAAAGCCAAAGTCTAGACATGTTTGATATTGAATGTGAGAACTCAAGCTCAACAGATCAAACTCAAAAAGAAGAATGAACTGAGTAAATTAGCCTCAGCAGCCTAAATGAAAGAAGGACCATAGCCTTAGGCAGAAATGGCAGTGAGGGATGCAAATAAAAAGAGATGTTGTTGTTCTAGTTTGGTCAGTAGTTATTTTCATTTATCTCAGGCGAAGCCCAAATGACAATGTCGATCATCTACACATGTCACACCTACTTGCACAAATTGACAAAATGGGCATGATTGTCTGTTTTAACATGATTTTAGTTTAAATTGAGTCCAAGTATATTGATAAGTACTCTTAAATCAGGGTTGGTCATATTTCCCGGCCAATGGCTTATTTCCCGGATGGCGTCCATTATATGATTTCCTGTACAAAGAAAAACTGAAATAATCTCTGTAAAAATAATTATAGTAGTAAAAGAGCCGCTCAAAAAAATGATCAGAGACTGAACTGGAAAAGGAAAAAAAACGAACAATAACAGTGAAGGGGAGTGCTATAAAGATATGTAAGGATTGTGGGTAAAGTTGAGAAAATAAGAAGAGGTAATGAAAGGAAAAAAGTCAGGAGATACTTTTCTTGGGGCAAATTTGATCAGACATGACAGTTTAACACAGAAGCCAAATGATCACACACTATTGATGTGAGTGGTAAGAGGCCAGCCAGATGGCTTCACTCGTCTCAACAGCAGGGAATAGGCTATGAACGCTCCAGATTTTTACGGAGAGCTCAGTGGTTTGGAGTCGGTGATGTCACGATTTGTCCTCAGACTGTGATATTTGAACCTTGGAGAGAGGAAGATGGCGGTGCACAGGAACACTGTTTTCCTTTTAAAATAAAATCTGTACACAGTATACAGGTACAAATATGAACAAGTGAACATTCAAACATGTCTTGTATGGATATTATCTGTCAGTATAAAGGAGTTTACTTTTTGGGTTTTGTTTGGCTTTAATTCAAGGCATTTAACAAAAATATTCTTTTAACCATTTAGGAATTATAGCAGTTCATTGTTGCGGTGCAAGGACCCGATTGAATCCACATTGCAACCGTAAGGACTATTATTAGGGCCCGAGAACCCGAGGTGCAGGCTGAGGGCCTGAGGGACTGTACCTCCAGTGGCACATGCATCTTTGGCTTGTATGGAATCAATTTTGTGCCAAAATGTTCATACAATACTTTTGAAAATATCAACAAAAACGATAAATCAAAATAAAAAAAAAAGTCAAAAAAAAAAGTCAATTGACTGGCAAACAAATTATTCGTGTAATCATGCAAAATCTCAGTCTATTACTCTTCAGAAACCTTTTATTTTTGTTCCGCATCTTTCTCAGTTTTGTTTGACGTAATTGATTTTGGTTGCGATTCCAGCTTTCTCGTTTGTGCTCCCTGACTTTTTGCTTGCAGTTTTGGCACAAAGTTCATGTGTGGGTGGGCTGTCCAGGAATGCATTCCCATTGGGTAACTTGTGTTTGACTGACAGCTACGCTCAGCGATTCCCCCGGAAGCTGTTGCGGCCATTTCCTACTCGGATTTTGGCGGACTGTTTGACCAGTGACCGATCCATTGACGGGAAACAAGGATCGAGTGGACTTCAGTGCCGACTACGATCTCATCTCATCTCATTATATCTAGCCGCTTTATCCTTCTACAGGGTCACAGGCAAGCTGGAGCCTATCCCAGCTGACTACGGGCGAAAGGCGGGGTACACCCTGGACAAGTTGCCAGGTCATCACAGGGCTGACACATAGACACAGACAACCATTCACACTCACATTCACACCTACGGTCAATTTAGAGTCACCAGTTAACCTAACCTGCTTGTCTTTGGACTGTGGGGGAAACCGGAGCACCCGGAGGAAACCCACACGGACATGGGGAGAACATGCAAATTCCGCACAGAAAGGCCCTCGCCGGCCATGGGGCTCGAACCCGGACCTTCTTGCTGTGAGGCGACAGCGCTAACCACTACACCACCGTGCCGCCCCGGCAACTATGATATTGAATTAATTCAACAAAGTGGGACAAATGTGTTGTATGTGTTGCAGTAGTACACATTATGCAGGTGTTTCGTGGCAAGTCAAATGTTAGACTTAGCTCCACTACCCAATATAATAGCTGTCTTGCTAATGTTAAACACGTTGACCGAGAGAGGGTTGAAGCAGAGGGTCTTTGACATAAATCTTATTTTGGTGGTCTAACTGGCAGAGCTGTGGATGGTTTTGTTTGTGGGTGTGTATTTGTGTGTAAGAGTGAGAGAGTTGTTTGTCAATATGATAGATTGCAGTGTTGGTCAGTGAGTATGGACATTTTTTTTTCGTTAGCGTTTCATTAGTGGGCATCTCATTGCTAGGCTATGCTAGTAGCCCAAGTACTTGTGCATGAATGTGAACGCAGCACACTTCTCCTTAACTTGTACATGTTCCGTTTTCTTTTAAAAGATAGTTTGCCCTATAAGTTAACAAACATGCATATACATGGTACCCATAGTTCAAGTTCTGCTAGAGACATTTCAGTCATCTATCGATAGTTATTCTAACATGATATGACGTATTTTTCAGAGAGGACCTCACAAGCCAGTACCCCTCAGGATGCAATCCGAGGTAACGTTAAGGCAGGACATGGACTGCTTATGACTCCATTAATTTAATCAAAATGGAAGTAAATGTATTGATGTCCCAGTGAAACTGCAGGCCTTACTGTAATGTTTTACAATGTTTTGCAAACAAGTCGCTTTGTAATTAAATACTATAAAAAAACTTGTCACAGCTGTAATACCAGCATGGCTAATTTCACACTCTTGCAGGAGTCTACCCCTGCTGACAAGGCTGCCATAGCAGCGGTGCAGAATATTCTCTCAATTTTGCAGAAAAATCTGGGAAAACAACCCACAGATAGTCAGTGTCAGAGGTCAGGCCAGGGACCAGGGCCAAGCATGGATCATGAGATGAGGAGGTGTGACATTTGAAAACTTGACTGAAATAGGCCTATTTCACAGCAGACATTTTTCAAGAAGTCACAGGGTAAGCCCGTGTTAGGCATTGGTGTTAGTTAGTCAGGTCCCCTTCCACTGTAAAGTGCTTTTGGTGCCTTGTAAATAACTATATAAATGTAATGAATTGTTATTATTATTGGCAGAGGTAATAAAAAACAATATTATTCATTTATTCTGACATTGCACTGACATTTTTTGATTATATGTTGAAGGTCTTTCCCAGGATATTATAAACAGAGGCCTAACCGAGCTGCCATAGGTTTCAAGTCACCAAAAGTGGCCAAAGTCTGGAAGCCTTTCACTTTCTCAGTTTTTCTTTTGAGCAAAAACTCTGATATGACCCCCTCAGCTGCACAAGATCTACAGCCTGGGTGCCCACTACATCGATCACGATCGACCGGTCGATCTCGAAGGCAGGGATGGTAGATCTCATGATTGATATGTAAATATTAATATATTTGTTATGAAATAAAAAAAAAACAACAACGTCGTGGTCATTTTTACATGTAAACAAATTTGCTTTTTCCCTGAAGCGAAATGTCAGCCAAGCGCTGCGTCAAAAAAATTGTTACATTAGGTTACCATGACAACCAGCAAAATGAAACTGCTGGTTTCAAAGATGCAGCGCCGTGATTTAGGAAACTTCCGAAACCTCGCCTCGGAGCTGGAGATGCAAGGGAGGGCGTTTGCGCAACTTAACAGTGCGCGCTACACTGAGCAGATTGAAATTCTCCAGTCAGAGTTTGAGAAGCGATTTCAAGACTTTGCTTTGCTCGAGCCACTAGCTACATTCATGTGCCACCCATTCGGGGAAGATACTGAGGTGGATTCCCTCGCCTCAAAAGTTGCGGCACTGTTTCAGCTGAACACGTCTGCCGTGCAAGACGAGATGCTGATGCTGCAGTCTGACATCGAGTTGAAGTCCAGGGCGCATGGGCCGTTTTGGAATTTACTCACGGAGGCGAAGTACCCGAACATGCGGCAATGGCACCTCCTTAACCGCATTATTCGGCTCCACTTATTTGTGCGAGTCGGCCTTTTTGCATATGAAGATCATTAAGTCCAAATACCGCTCCAGTATGTCCGACGATCATCTCGAGGCCTGCTTGAGGCTCACTACCAGCAGCTACTGTCCGGACTATGCAGCCCTCTCTGACTCCCTCCAGTGCCGATCATCATCGGATTAAGATCTGATTTAGGGCCTACATCAGTATGCTATGTATTAAAGTTGTGCTGTTGCTAAGTTCCACGGTAAAAAAAAAGAAAAGAAAAGAAAGAAGGAAAAAAAATAAAAGAAGGAAAATTTTTTTTATATAAAATTGTTGTAAATGTCAAATCTCTGTCTAGCAGGCTATACAAAAGTCAATTGATGTGAACAAAAATGTTTTGGGGTTTACAATGCCTGTCTGGATGCATTTAACTTTTTTTTCTGAACATAGCCCTTTTTTTTTTTACAGTGGGCTTGTTTCATGTTTACATACCGTATTAGTAGTTTGCAGTTTATAAAAGTTAACAGTGATTTGAACAAAAATACGTTTAGGAGTACAAAGCTTATGCATTTAACATAATTTGAATGTAAATTTCAGTCACCTTTTTGTATGCATGTTTGCATATTATTAAACAAATTGCATATGAATGTTTATAAATCAAAACAAGTGTCATTATTGTTATTATTATTATTATTAGTATTAGTAGTAGTAGTAGTAGTAGGCCTAGTAGTCATAGTAGGCCTAGTAGTGGTAACAACCTAGTCCGAGTAGATCATATTAACATGGTCATTTTAAAAGTAGCTCGCGAATCAAAATATTGTGGGCACCCCTGATCTACAGCATATGCAGGCAGGTCTCGGCAAAAGAACTCTGACAATGGATGTAGACATGACACACTCAGAGGTACAATTCAGATTTCTGACACCTGACAGTCCTTGTCTGACACACAGATCAAAGAACCCATTATGTAAACTTTTTAGGTTTCCAATTTATTTGAAAGAGCCTTCCCGAAACTGAAGCTAATCAAAGGAGGATGGCTCTTATACAAAGCATCTGGTATGAAAATCTTCAATTTATAGAAACTCAGACATGTCATAGAATGGGAAAAGATTTGTACAGTGCTCTCCATAGTTATTGGCACCCCTGGTAAAGATGACTAAAAGAAAAAGTTATGATAAATAATAATGTAGATAAGCCCTGTGATGACCTGGCGACTTGTCCCGCCTTTCGCACGTAGTCAGCTGGGATAGACTCCAGCTTGCCTGCGACCCTGTAGAAGGATAAAGCGGCTAGAGATAATGAGATGAGATGAGATGAATAATGTAGATAAATACATTTTGATTTTTAAGCCAATATTCCACTTATTTAAGAGTAGACCTTCAGATTTATGAATTTATATCTGAACTTGTATATTACCACCAAAAACAAGACTTGGTAAATTTTGCAAAGTAGCCTCCAAATATAAACAAATACCACCTGACAATGGGTGTTGATGGAGACTTGAAGGCAAAGTGCTTTGCAGAAATTGCACACCAAAGACACCTTCAGATCCTCAGTGATCTTCAAACAGTCCATATGAGGCCCTTCTGACCAGCAGAAAGTGGTCTTCAGGTGACAAGAAATCATGAGCAGCACTTGCTCACCTTCTGGTGTCAGTGGTCTCAATATCCTCTCTTTTATCTGGATCATCCTTCCACTTTCAAAGCATTCCTTCCAGGCCCCAGTGAGAATTGAATTCACAACCCCTGGTTTACTAAACCAGTACTCTCACCACTGAGCTATGGAGCCTTAACACTTTCACAGCTGCTGAAGCTTGGGGCCACAGCAGAATCTTGAAGCCCCTGTGCTGATCCTCAAAACAGCCCACAGAAACTGCTGGAACATCACTCACAACTTTAGTTCCTGGCTGCAGTTAGCTTCTGTTTACTATTTGCCTCATAAAAAAGGGCACACATTTTAAATAATGCAGTGTGTCAATCGTAGAGTGGGCTGTGGACTGTACATTCTGGCTACTTTCTCAAGTATTTTTCAAAATTTTTACATAAAAGATTTTGACTTAGTTTCTAAGAGCAATGTTTGTTTCCGGAGCATATATCCAAAACTATTAGTGATACGGATTTGAAACTTGGTATACATATTAACAAGGTGATGTAGATGTGCCTTTTCATACTAAGAAATTTGAGAAATTTTAATTTTTCATGTTTCCATGGAAACAATTTCAGACTTAGTCTCTCAGGTTAGTCTGAGGTTTTGTTTTCAAAGCAGAACTTGAAAACTACGAGTGGTAGGGTCTTGAAAGTTAGCATATGCCCATCTCTGAGTAGTTCGCCATGCTCGTATAGTGGTTAGTACTCTGCGTTGTGGCCACAGCAACCCTGGTTCAAAGCCGGGTCATGGCAAAAAGAAAAGGTACCTGAGTAGGCATAATTTTGGGTGGCATGGTGGTGTAAGTGGTTAGCATGGTTGCCTCACAGCAAGAATGTTCTGGGTTCGCAGCCAGCGGGGGCCTTTCTGTATGGAGTTTGCATGCTCTCCCCATGTCTGCATGCTCTGGTTTCCCTCACAGTTCAAAGACATGTGATTAGGTGAAGATGGGATGGCCTTGAGTGAGGCACCTAACTCCCAACTGCTCCCCGGGCACTGTTAGCATGGCTGCTCATTGCTCACGTGTGTGGGTTCACTGCTTCAGATGGGTTAAATGCAGAGAGAAAATTTCACAAGTGTGTGATGAATAAAGTTGTGCTTTCTTTCTTTTCTTTATGTGTTGATTAAGTAAATGTATAACCTTTTGATACTAAGAAATGTGAGAAATTTTACTTTTTAGCTCACCTGGACCAAAGGTCTGGTGGGCTTATGCCATGGGCTGCTGAGGTCAGTGTAAAGAGGTAGGGTTGGTTTCCTGCAGCAGAATTTGAAAAATGTGACAATATCTTGAAACTTGGTATATAGTTGGTATATAGGGTGAGGGATATAGATGATTCTGTCTTCTTGTCTTTTTTAACTTGTAATTTTCTCAACCTCATGCTTTTTCCATGTACATCTCATGGAGTTCTTGTCCCGAGTTTCCTAGTGCTATGTAACCAGGAACTTACAAATATTTACAGCATTATAAGAATCCTTTAGAGCTTTAATTGAAGTATTTTTGTTGGTGTCAAAGGTTCGATGATAGAGGCTTAAGTGTAACGTGTTTTGAAGAAACTTCTCCTTCCTCAGCAGCAAGAACTCACAAGCACCACTTCTCTCAGGTCCCAATATTTTTGATCAGAACCTGAGACGTGATCTTTCTCCCTTCAGGTCTGTCAAAGGCCCCAATGAGGATTGAAGGAGGAAATAAGAAACACAAATAAAATACCCAGTTTCTTTCTCTCTCTCTGTGCAACCTTCACTCGATCCAGCAAACTTCACACACAAAATGCATCACACCTCTTAAGGCCTAATGGCTTGGTGGCATCTTTCATAATATTACAAAGAGCAGCAGCTGGTTTGTTCCTCACCTCAGTGAAATATCAGGGTTCATTATTACAAAGTCAATAAATCAATCACATTGTAATAATAATAATAATAACTTTTCATACTAAATTATTTGTCATAATTTACACTTATTTACAGCAATTTCAGATCAGGCCAAATCTCCTAATGTAGCAAAACCACTTATAAAACAAATATAACAGGGAATTTAAACATTTAATAATGTATTGATTAGATTATATTTTTACAGATTACACTGACTGATTTTTCATAATTATATGAATTCTGCTGACAGTCGGAGCTGAAGACAGGTTCCCCATGTGAGGCTGAATGTAAAGCCAGGATGCTTCAGTAAGAATCAACAATCTGTCAGTAACAATGGTGACACTGTCATGTGGTGCTGTGGGCTGGAGCTTCATGAACCTTTATGATGTGAACATATCATAGTACAGAAAGAATACTTTCACTCAGCTGAGACCATTCATCATGTTCACTGTTATATTCATGTGTCTGTGGCTTTCACTCGGTGAGTTAACTTTGACTTTTCATGATTGCAGAAATATTAACTGTTGAATTAGTGATTTATTCTTCTGTGTGGTGGTCAGAAAAATGAGAATGTGCATGCTCTCTTCTCCATGACAGGTGACTCCATGGCAGCTTCAATAAAGCCACTTTTCACACATACAGTTATAGATGAAGGCAGTGATGTTACTCTGTCCTGCAGCTACAAATCAAGTGGTACAGGAAGCTACCTGCACTGGTACAGACAAAACCTAAACTGGAGTTCCTTCTTTTTATATCCCAAAGTGGACATAAAAGTGATTCAATCCCACCACGTCTCTCTGCTGAAGTTGATGAAAAGAATAACCAAGTGGATCTGCTCATCTCCTCTGCTGCTGTATCAGACTCTGCACTATACTACTGTGCTCTGCGGCCCACAGTGACAGGAAATCCAACTGCACTGTACAAAATCTTTCACACAGTTATATTATACTGAAGGCTGATCAACTGCTAAGGTTACACAATTCCGGATGATATAATATCAATGATATAATCAGTTAAAAATAAATAAATGGATGGTTTGAGAGGTCAATAAAAATATACACTCACTTGCCAGTGTAATCGGAACTTGTTCTTGATTTGAAGATTCCTGTTCTTGGCTGCAGGAGTGGAACCCAGTGTGGTCTTCTGCTGTTGATTGCTGAGCTGCTTTTCTGCTCACCATGGTTGTAAAAAGTTGCTGTGAGTTGCTATATCCTTGCTAAAACCACTAAACAAGTTTTCAATAAGTTCATATACATCCCACTTTCTAAAGTCAAGATCCTGCAGAGTCTGAATTTTACAATGATATTTGTGTGTTAGCTTTTTGTGATCCACAGTGATTTTACACAGTGAGGTGTGTTTTAGTGAAATGAAGTCATTATTGAGAATTTCTGATATATATTAGCCTGCTGGATACACAGTACAACTAGGAACAGCTATTACACATAATATAATCTTATACCTTTTATATATTTACTTAAAAATGAGAAAATTGCCATGCTTGTGTGCAATCTACTTTCAGTGTTTCCTCTTTTTATAATAACCTGTTTATTGGTGAATTATTCTTAAATGCTTCAATATGTCTCAAGGCTTGTAAAAATATTTCTGCGAACAAAGACTAAACGATGAGAGAAAATCTTTCAGCAACATTGGTAACAGCCGAACATTGGCACCAGTTACCAGTTCTGTTCATACGAACTTTCATTTCTGAGAGGATCCATAAGCAATACTCTTCTTTAACATAATGAGAGCATGAAAACTGATTCCATCATTGTCTTGATTGTTGGATTTTAAGTCATCCTTTTAATGTACTTCTTATATTTAATGACAGTTTTTCAATGAAAAAATATTGTTTCACAAAAATGTTCAGTGATTCCTTAATGACTTCTGATAAAAGCGAGTTTGGATATTTGGGGTTTATATTCTTTTTTCAGGGTTTTTTTCAGAATCTATTTTTTTTATACCAACACAAAAGCTATACAGTACAACAAAACAAAGACAATAGACAAAGACAACAGTGCACAAACAATGAACACAAGATGTGCAATGAACCAAATGAATAGGTAGATTTTCAAAAGTGCAAATTAAATCCTTAAGTGATTTATACAGTATCAGTGATTTGTATCAGTTTTTTTTCTATTACCATTTTCTACACCGCAGAACAATACTGGAGACACCAAAACTTTGAAAAAAAAAAAAAAACATATGGAACACACACAGAACTATGTGACATACAAAAAAAGTAAAAAAAAAAATTCCCACAGGAATGACAGACCGCATAAGAAACAAGGGGATACAAAAATTAGAACAACAGGGACAATAGAAAGAAAAGAGCAATGACAAAACCTACACAATACCTACACAACAATCACAATACAAAAGAACAGTAAAAGATAGTGCAAAAACCCCATCATCCCACCAGCCACCGGTGAAGCAGGCAGGGGCCCGATACAGACACAGCAACCACCGATGGGCCACATCACCGCCCCCAGGACCCCAGACAGACCAAACACAGGGCAGCAAACGGGAGAGTAGAGCCGACACCAGTGCGCAGCTTTGTCCTCGACCTGCACTGCAACAACCTCATGCCATCTCTCCTGCACATCTAACATTGTGTGTGTGTGAGAGAGAGAAAGATTTTGATCATATAATCAAAATCTCCCTATTCTTTATTCAGTTTTTTATTTCACAATCTATTTTATACACTACACACAGATCAAAACCTCTCTCTCTCTGTGCGTGTGTGCACTTATAAGGGAGATCATTATCCACTTGACTCTGTGGATAACAGTTGAAATAATCAAGACTGCATGATTGGGGGGTAACAGTGAAATGAGCGAGCACAGAGAACACATTTACCTCATTATTTAGCTTATTATTTGCTCATTCTTTCATGTGAACATTTGTTCATTTAATTAAAAACATGCTTGGAATAAAACAAATTGCCAACAACATAAAAGAGTTTCATTAATCAATTACCACATTACATATGTAATGCTTCCAGATGATACTATCTATTATTTTAAACACTATATTTCATTAGATTTTGGTTCAAAAGGAACACCATGTGACCTTACCGATTGGATTTAGCAACTACTCATGTTTATATCGGTGACGTGACTGCTCAGATGGTGGTATGCTCTTGCCGAAATAGCTCAGTAGGGAGAGCGTTAGACTGAAGATCTAAAGGTCCCTGGTTCAATCCCGGGTTTCGGCACTGTGGTGTGTGTTCATCTAAGCCTTTGACACTTAAGAGGTGTGTAGCTGATGAAAAAAAGCAGAATTTTGATCCATTGTAGCCCAAAGTCAGCAGGACACTTGCGGAATGAATGGGTTTGATTTGTACCAACAAACAGAGGTAACTTCAAGCCGACAGGACAGTTTGGTGTCTGCTCCATACATTTTGCAAAAGATAAATTTGTGAGGCAGATTCACATAGAAGGATTTGATTGATGTCTGGTATGCGGAGCAGTTCCTATGATCTGGAAACAAAAGTCAGAAGCGCCATCCCAAAGAGCTCACCGCACAGTAAGGGTCAAGCTTGCGTTTAACTTGTTGCTTGAATTTATGAGTTGTCCATCGGTGTCGCCAGACCCATTTTACTGGCTTACATGCCCCAGTATATATCTGCTGTGATCCAGTAAAATTTCCTCATCACATTTCAGAAACAGTAATGTATTTGGCACTGCAGAATAACCGTACACTGTAAAAAATTGCAGCCTCATTTAGTTATGTCCACTTACTACCTCTCTTTAACACAAAGAGCCCTGATAATTTTTGGATTTTGAACTCAACTTTATGAGTTTTAGAAAGTAAAACTTATTGCTATCCATTGTGTTGACTATCTGAGAATTTCGCAGATTTGTATGTGTTGATTGAACTTGGGTTTGTAAGTCATCAGTTGGAAAAAAGGAGAGGAAAAATAAGGCTGGAATGGGGGATGGGAGCTACAGAAAAAAAACAACTGTTTGCAGTGTCTTTAAGGCAACATTGAAGAATGGGAATACATTGCAGATAAGTCATATTTCGAATTCTATCCAAAATATTGAGGTATTTCACTCACGTGACCAAGTCACGTGATGCTGCCATTTTGGACGGCACGGCTCGAATCAGTTTGAATGCGAGGAAGGCGACAAACGAAAAACATAAAAGAAAAAGGAGCGAGATGCAGAAAACACCTTCACTATCCAGCGACGTAGGGCATTTACAGGGCGAGCAGAGGGAGAGGTATTTGCAAAAATTGAGGTTAGCAGGCTTAGAGAACGACGTTTACCTGCTTCCACCAGGATTGTTCACTGACGTACGGAAGTACACGAAGCCCTCGTCTTTACCGGACTTCGGCCCACATGATCTGTATACCTATGCCGTTAAAAACCCATCGCCATACACAGGTATTGATCTGAAAGCGTATAAGAGTTTGGATGCCTACAAATATTTTGTGTCAGGCTGGGTAACATGCCTACATCAGCGGGTCGTCCCTGGAGCCGGTGGTCGCCATCTGATTACAGCTAAGGTTTGTTCACATTTTCATTTACTTTCGGTCCTCAGGATAAACAAAATGTTATTAAATGGCATTGAAATAACTTCTTAGTCTGTTGAGACATGGCCCGTTATAAATTTGCTGTGACCAGGCAATGACTAAGAACTGTATTATTAGGGTCGGTGTCTGTGTTGTAGCAGTGTACTAGCAGCTAGCTGTTAGCACTAGCTAATGTCAACAACATAGCAGCTAGTATGTTACTGTACCAATGTTTATGTTCAGTCATTTGGATGACTGTTAAAACCTTTCAGTCTCAAGTTTTTCCTTTACTGGATTTACTAGTTTACTGAGCTAGCGCGCTCTCCGGCCGAGCCGGGAGCCATCGCGCCCTCTCCGGCCGAGCCGGGAGCCATCGCGCGCTCTCCGGTCGAGCCGGGAGCCATCGCGCCTTCTCCGGCCGAGCCGGGAGCCATCGCGCGCTCTCCGGCCGAGCCGGGAGCCATCGCGCGCTCTCCGGCCGAGCCGGGAGCCATCGCGCGCTCTCCGGCCGAGCCGGGAGCCATCGCGCCCTCGGCGGCCGAGCCGGGAGCCATCGCGCGCTCGCTCAGTAAACTAGTAAATCCAGTAAAGGAAAAACTTGAGACTGAAAGGTTTTAACAGTAATCCAAATGACTGAACGTAAATATTGCTACAGTAACATACTAGCTACTGTTGTTGACATTAACTAGCTTGCCGTCCAAAATGGTGGACACCGGGGCGTCACGTGACCCTGTGACGTCAGGTGAAATACCTCAATACACATTTTGCAGTAAACAAGAGGGACTTCTTCCACCGGTGGAAGAAGACTATTTCCCTAACAATGGCCTGTTAAAATAAGCGGAGCAATACAACACTGTCTGTACTGAGTGCAACTGGAAAACCGGATTGTCGAGAGACGCGTGAGTTTTTCATGCAGCATCAGTGCCAGCTGAGTTTAATAATCTTTAATTCACTATTTTTCCATTAACCGTCGGTGCAGTAATGTAATAACAGTAACTATGTAGGTTGTGTTTTTTAATAGCAGGGAAAAGCTAAATTCGAGCGTTTGATTATAAGCTCATGGCTTGGTGGCATCTTTCATAATATTACCAAGAGCAGCAGCTGGTTTGTTCCTCACCTCAGTGAAATAACAGGCTTCATTATTACAAAGTCAATAAATCAATCGCATTATAATAATAGTAATAATAGCTTTTATACAAAATTATTTATCATGACTTATTCACAGCAATTTCTGATAAGACCAAAGTCCCTAATGCAGCAAAACCACTTTTAAAAACAAATGCAACATGAAATTTAATTATTCGATTATATTTTTACAGATTAGAATGATTGATTTTTCATAATTCCATGAATTCTGCTGACAGTCGGAGCTGAAGACAGGTTCCCCATGTGAGGCTGAATGTAAAGCCAGGATGCTTCAGTAAGAATCAACAATCTGTCTGTAACAATGGTGACACTGTCATGTGGTGCTGTGGGCTGGAGCTTCATGAACCTTTATGATGTGAACATATCATAGTACAGAAAGAATACTTTCACTCAGCTGAGACCATTCATCATGTTCACTGTTATATTCATGTGTCTGTGGCTTTCACTCGGTGAGTTAACTTTGACTTTTTGTTCTTGCAGAAATATTAAGCATTGAATTAGTGATTTATTCATCTGTGTGGTGGGAAGAAAAATGAGAATGTGCATGTTCTCTTCTCTTGACTCCATGGCAGCTTCAATCAAGCCACTTTTCACTCATACAATTATAGATGAAGGCAGTGATGTTACTCTGTCCTGCAACTATGAAGCAAGTGGTAAAGGAAACTACCTGCACTGGTACAGACAATATCCAAAATCTAAACCTGACTTCCTTCTTTTTATATCACAAAGTGGACATAAAAGTGACTCAATCCCACCACGTCTCTCTGCTGAAGTTGATGAAAAGAATAACCAAGTGGATCTGCTCATCTCCTCTGCTGCTGTATCAGACTCTGCACTATACTACTGTGCTCTGCAGCCCACAGTGAAAGGAAATCCAACTGCACTGTACAAAAACTTTCACACAATTATGTTATACTGAAGGCTGATCACTTGTCAAAGTTACATAATTCCAGATGATATAATATCAATGATATAATGAGTTAAAATAAATAAATGGGGAGTTAGATCGGTCAATAAAATATATATTCAGTGTGTCTTGGCTCGGTCTCCTGCTCCAGATCTATGTTCACACTCAGGATCACACTTTTTGGTTGCTAAGTACAATGATTTCTTAGATTTTTGTTGTTGTTGTTGTTGTTGTCAATGGCTTCATAATATATTCAAAACACACACACACACAAATACTTTCAAGACTCATAATGGTCATTTTAGACTTGCCTTGCCAGTTCCTGAGCTATATATTTAATAAACTCTACAAAGATCAACATACACTTGCATTTGTTGTCCTACCTTAACCTGACCATAGTTTTAATTGATATCACTGTTTAAAGATCGTGATGGCCAAATGAGACTTCGAAGCGCGTATCAAGAATAAGGGGGCAGATGAAGCCCCGCTTTGAGGCTTTGTATCGTTGAGCAGAAAACCACATGATCCATGATAAACAAGGCCTCGGTTGTGATTCACTAAAAGGTTCATTACTCAGACTCTCATTCAGCAGACTTCACTAGCGACCTACTGCTAAGAGAAATGTACAGCATGTTTAATTTCTACATCATGTCAATGTTCTGCCACTTTATATTATTCTTTGCATGTACAGTAATTTGCTCAATGTTCCATTTTAAAATAACATGTCATCAGTTTTTTTTTTTTGCTTGTTTGTTTTACTTGTTTGCCTGTATGTTATTTGGTGTTGACCCTCTGTCTCTCTCTTACACACACACACACACACACACACTGTCTCTTTCTATGGATTTATGGTCAGTATAATTTTGTCTACACTATAAAAAGGTGTACATAAAGGGAGTAAGCTTTGTGTCCAGTGCTTGTGTGATGGGACTGTGAGTGCTACTGCAGCCGTGCAGTGCACAGAGTAACTTTTAGGGGAACCTTTATTGATTTTTGTTGAGGAACAGATTTTTTTTCACTGTGTTTGAATTGAGGTGATTCCTTTTCTTAGAAATTCCCTCCCCAGCCTCACGTGGTTCCCTCACGTGGTTTTCTTCTGAACGAGCCACGCCTCAAGGCGGGGCTTCATTTGCCACGCCCCCTTATACTCGGCACGCGCTTCGGAGCCTCGGCTTCAGACGGCCATCACTATCGACCAATAATTGCTGATTATTGTCTGTCTGTGTTTTGTCACAGCATTAAATCATAATGTATTTTGTGTGTGTGAGCAGTTTAAGGACAGTTCCCCCATTTCCCCCTGATGAAGCGATCAGCCAGGATGTGTTTCTATCTGACACTTAAAGACATTGATTTGAATTAAAAAGTCTGCAAAGGGAATAAATCTGAATTAATAGTACAGATCTTTGGACAGTGAACAGCCCAGAGCGCACAGCGAGCAGTCAGGGGTTCGGTACCTTGCTCAAGGCTGCCCCACGTCAACCTAACTGCATGTCTTTGGATTGTGGGGGAAACCCGAGCACCCAGAGGAAACCCACGCAGACACAGGGAGAACATGTAAACTCCACACAGAAAGGCCCTCCCTGGGTTTGAACCCAGAAACTTCTTGCTGTGAGGTGACCGTGCTAACCACTATGCCGACCAAAAGAACATGCGATGAGGGCAGGACTCGGACCCACGCATGCAGAGCACAATGGATTAGCAGTCCATCGCCTTAACCTCTCGGCCACCTCACCCACGTTTGTGTGTGTGTTTATTTATTTTGTATGATGCAATGATCTTTGGTGTGTTAGTAACTCTGTCAAAGTCAAAACTCAGACTCATTAAAATATTTGTTGGAACATTATTGCTGTATATTTATATAATAAGCCTGTTATGAAAATGTGAAAACTACATATTCAAAAAAAAAATAAATCCGTCTAAAATGCTCATCTGAAGTCTGACTGAAAATGAAATTCTAATCATTTGAAACCAATCGCAGTAAATTCTGTGCTGCTTTTCCTGATGGTAGAATAATTATTGGACTCGGACTGATGAGTTCGGAACCAAACAAAACCGCTTCCTCATAAAGCAACGTGGTGGAACAGAAAGACTTCACCGGCCAATCAGGTGGCACTTTCCTCATGAATATTCATGATTTTCCCGCCCACCTTGCGGAAATAGACCCCTTCCCATGTTTGTAAACAAACCGACCGTTGCCAGGATGCGCGCGCAGCCTGGACCCAGAAACAATGGCGCTGCCCATAGACCGGCATTATGAGCTGTCAGATTATGCAAAACAGTTGTCGTTACAAGATCGAGAATGCTGCATAAATAAGTTAACTCTAACAAGTGGACATCGCCTACCGGATCCGTATTTAATTAAAGAGTGGACGGACGATGTTAGTAAATTCCCTGGTATACAATGGCCAGATATACTGTATACTCGTACCTTATTGACAAGACTTCAGTGTACACCCACGAAAAACTTCGTGCCTACAAGTCTTTAGACGCATATGATTATGTTATGATGGCACAAAATCTGGACTGCTTGAGTCAAGCGAGACCTCTCCTACAAACAAAATTGCATGCAAAGCTAAGTTAACATGCTAACAATATTCATTACATTGTGTAACTATGACCCAGCTAATCAGACAAACGTTACCAAAGTATTTTGCTACATCAATAAACGAAGACTAGAAAGAATAAAAAAGAAAGATTTAATAAATACAGTAGCCTGATCTTACCTGTGATGAAGTGGGCGCTGCAAACCCGCGCATTTTTGATAGTGCTTTCATCCCAGTCTACACGTTTGATGGCTTGTAGTCATAGACGTTGGCGATTTTTTTGGAATGGGTGAGATCCTGCTGGAATTCTGTACATTTTAACCCCATCACTGCTACGATTCTGACACCCAACAACACAACAACTAGGCATTTCTTCCAAATATTTCTTCTCGTCTCTACCGTCGCTGAGTCTTTTTTGGGTCCAGGCTGCGCGCGCAATTTCCTCTTACCTATGAATGATGTTTACTGCAAAGGGGTCTATTGAAAGGTGTTTGTGTTTAAATGTTTGGAAATCCCCACAAAACGCTCCTTTGTAGAAGCGGCGAGATCAGGATCCCAGCAGCGACTCTGACACAGCGCTTATTCCTGCAGCACCACTGGGTTTATTCAGGGCCGCATTAACCCTTGCCGAGGCCCTGGGCAGACACCCCCCCAAGGCCCCACCCCCGCCTGTTGTCAACTGCGCTCAGCAAATTCACCCCCTCAGACATGCCTGTCTAACTAGACACAGAAACTTAAATAATGACAGTGGCACAATTAGAAATACTATTGAACGATAAAACTTTATATCTGTCAACACCTATTTAATCGAGAAAAAGCAATGGTGAAATAGGCAATTGCATGGTGAAAAAATCCATCAGACATCACGGTTAACAAGTCTGGTTAACGAAAGTTTAGCCTCAAGAAGCCTTTGAATGAGTGAGTCAATGAACAACATGTCAAGAACATAACCTAGGCCTACAACAGTTTCTTTAGTATTCAGAACAAGAACATTCATTTGGTATATAACCGTTTGTTTTCATTTTGGAATCCAGGCGACTTTTAACTTGTGAAAACAAAGAGCGATAACAAAGAAGGAAAAATATCTTGCTAGAGGTCTGCGCGGGACAGAATTTTCAGTCCCGCCCGCTCCCACATTGTGCAGTCCCGCTCTCGCCCACTCCCGCAAAGAATTATTATTTTTAGTCCCGCTCCCGCATGCCATATTTTGTCCCGCTCCCGCCTGCAAATCCCGCATGATGCAGACGTTCGCGTTATTTCTCACGAAAGTTCTTGTCATTGGCTTGGGGAATTAAACATGCTGAGCTTAGCTGAGCTCTCCACTGACCGATCCTTCACCTAGTGCACGTAGCGAGGTTGCGCATTGCCAGGCGGCATGCGCAGCTGAGGCTTTACAGAGATACCCAACACACCTACCAAAATCTACAGTGGATATTAAGAATATTGTACATTGCACATAGCTTATATCTCACTCCTCACATTTACATTCTAGGAAATACAAGTAGACCTATAAGAAATTAATATAATTTAAAGACACAGCGTGATGGTGCCCCGCCCCCTACTTTGAGTGGATTTGAGCATAAATATCTACAGCTCACGTTTAGGGGTGCGTTTCAAGCAATGTACCTCTTTTTAAAGCAGCACTTACTTCTGAAGCACTGTGAGCTTCACTAGAGGAGCTCTGCTCTTCTGCCATGATCGGAGATCTCAAACACGGAAGAGCGGAAAGGAATCGGAAACGTACGCGAGATTAGACCACATCTGCAAATTTAGGCATCTTAAAATGTTTTTATTAATGCCAAATAAAATATCCAGCACAAATTATATATGATAGACATAAATTAATAATTTATAAATTTTATTTTAAACACATTTTTAGTTAGCGAGACTGCAGCTTATCACCTCTCCCTCCCGCGCCCGCAATGAGCCTTCAGAACTTGTCCCGCGCTGCACTGCTTCGCGTCGAGTCCCGCGGGAGTGCAGGGCTCTATATCTTGCTTCTCAGAAATAAATCTCAAAATGTTAGGCTATGTGAAACATTTCATCCTTTCACACACGTAATGTCCCAAACAGCAGTGGCACACAGCTTTGCGCATTCAGTTTGACAGCCATGGGTCAACTTACAAGGGCACTTTCCTACTTTTCTGGAAAGCGAAGTCATTAATTACAACCCCGATTCCAAAAAAGTTGGGACAAAGTACAAATTGTAAATAAAAACGGAATGCAATAATTTACAAATCTCAAAAACTGATATTGTATTCACAATAGAACATAGACAACATATCAAATGTCGAAAGTGAGACATTTTGAAATTTCATGCCAAATATTGGCTCATTTGAAATTTCGTGACAGCAACACATCTCAAAAAAGTTGGGACAGGGGGAATAAAAGGCTGGAAAAGTTAAAGGTACAAAAAAGGAACAGCTGGAGGACGAAATTGCAACTCATTAGGTCAATTGGCAATAGGTCATTAACATGACTGGGTATAAAAAGAGCATCTTGGAGTGGCAGTGGCTCTCAGAAGTAAAGATGGGAAGAGGATCACCAATCCCCCTAATTCTGCACCGACAAATAGTGGAGCAATATCAGAAAGGAGTTCGACAGTGTAAAATTGCAAAGAGTTTGAACCTATCATCATCTACAGTGCATAATATCATCAAAAGATTCAGAGAATCTGGAAGAATCTCTGTGCATAAGGGTCAAGGCCGGAAAACCATACTGGGTGCCTGTGATCTTCGGGCCCTTAGACGGCACTGCATCACATACAGGCACGCTTCTGTATTGGAAATCACAAAACAGGCTCAGAAATATTTCCAGAGAACATTATCTGTGAACACAATTCACCGTGCCATCCGCCGTTGCCAGCTAAAACTCTATAGTTCAAAGAAGAAGCCGTATCTAAATATGATCCAGAAGCGCAGACGTCTTCTCTGGGCCAAGGCTCATTTAAAATGGACTATGGCAAAGTGGAAAACTGTTCTGTGGTCAGACGAATCAAAATTTGAAGTTCTTTATGGAAATCAGGGACGCCGTGTCATTCGAACTAAAGAGGAGAAGGACGACCCAAGTTGTTATCAGCGCTCAGTTCAGAAGTCTGCATCTCTGATGGTATGGGGTTGCATTAGTGCGTGTGGCATGGGCAGCGTACACATCTGGAAAGACACCATCAATGCTGAAAGGTATATCCAGGTTCTAGAGCAACATATGCTCCCATCCAGACGACGTCTCTTTCAGGGAAGACCTTGCATTTTCCAACATGACAAGGCTAAACCACATACTACATCAATTACAGCATCATGGCTGCATAGAAGAAGGGTCCGGGTACTGAACTGGCCAGCCTGCGGTCCCGATCTTTCACCCATAGAAAATATTTGGCGCATCATAAAACGGAAGATGCGACAAAAAAGACCTAAGACAGTTGAGCAACTAGAATCCTACATTAGACAAGAATGGGTTAACATTCCTATCCCTAAACTTGAGCAACTTGTCTCCTCAGTCCCCAGACGTTTACAGACTGTTGTAAAGAGAAAAGGGGATGTCTCACAGTGGTAAACATGGCCTTGTCCCAACTTTTTTGAGATGTGTTGTTGTCATGAAGTTTAAAATCACCTAATTTTTCTCTTTAAATTATACATTTTCTCAGTTTAAACATTTGATATGTCATCTATGTTCTATTCTGAATAAAATATGGAATTTTTAAACTTCCACATCATTGCATTCCATTTTTATTCACAATTTGTACTTTGTCCCAACTTTTTTGGAATCAGGGTTGTAAATCATTGAACTCAAGCTGGCATAGTGTGTGAAGACATGGTGGACAGTGATCGTATTAACAATGACGGGTGATTTATGCGACGAGACAAGGTGGGCTTCCTTACGGGTGGCGAAATGCATCAAAAATGTTGTCAATATCGTTTCATATTTTCCGATCTTGCTACCTCCGAGGCCCCCTAGTGGCCGAGGCCCTGGGCAGCTGCCCATGAAGCCCATTAGGATAACACGTCCTTGGGTTTATTCCCGCACCGGCAGCTTTCAGTTTTCCTTTTCACTGCAACAACAAGTGCTTTAAACACCTCATTATTACAAAAAGGGTCAAAAATAGCAGTGAACAGGCGGAAACGCTCTCAGGAATAGAGTTAACAGCGTTCAGACACGTCCTGGCTGATCGTTTCATCAGGGGGAAATGGGGGAACTGTCCTTAAACTGCTCACACACACAAAATACATTATGATTTAATGCTGTGACAAAACACAGACAGACAATAATCAGCAATTATTGGTCAGTAGTGATGGCCGTCTGAAGCCGAGGCTCCGAAGCGCGTGCCGAGTATAAGGGGGCGTGGCAGATGAAGCCCTGCCTTGGGGCGTGGCTCGTTCGGAAGAAAACCACGTGACCGATGAAAAACGAGGCCTGGTTCCCGTCAGAGTTTCATCCTGAGAGTCGATTCCCGGATAAAAGCGGGAAAAAGAGCCTCCACTTTGTAGGTTGGAGAGAATATCGGAGAGAATATTTCTTTTCTTTCAAACTTTTTTTGGAAAATGTTATACTGCAGGGCGGCACGGTGGTGCACGGGCGCAGATAGAGGGGGGGACGGGGGGGATTCGTCCCACCCAGATTTAAATTCACCTCGTTCGGTCCCCCCCACTTATAGGGAGGAAAAAACGTCTATGCTGTCTTTCTTTGCATAAGGCAAACCTCACGGAAAAATCAAAAGACTAATTACCATTCGGTTTATTGAGGTGCACAGCAGTGTATACATAGTTGCAACTGCGCAGACTGCACAGGTTGTGAGCTCGAGCTTGGTTGCTATGGTTACCCACAAGTTTGACAGGCATATCAGGGACAGCGCCTCCTAGTTCAGGACCCCAACACGGCATGATGAAGGGTGCCAAAAGGCAGAAAACGATTGCATCGTTAAAAAAAAAAAAAACCGACTGTAAGTAAACTGTGCCTTACTTTACCACATCACCTTGCAATTTTTTGATAGTCTGTTCAAAGTAATGTCGTAGTGAAAGTAAAATCGTACGGAGTAGAGAAGCCTTTCTGGTAGCCTCCTTCTTTCGGTGGTAGCCTGTAGATACAGTGCTCAGAAGGCAGTTTTAATGTTTAATCTGGCGTTCCCTGCCATAATTTCAGCGAGCATATTGTTTCATAAGGAAACTTTGCGAAGAGTTGTTGACTGACCGCCGCTCACGCAACACACAGGCATAGTTAGAAAGTCAGGATGCACTGGTTTACACTTTACACACACACACGTAGCCCAGCCTCTCGCTATGGTTAACAGTTGGAACTTAGCGGTTTTAAAACTAGTTTTGCAGTTTTGCAATTTCTGTGCGTGATGATAATGTGTAAACTTTGGATTTCCATAGGCTATGTTAAAATGTTATCATTGTCCTGGCCTGCAGGTAGTTCCTGGTGATGGCAGTGAGGGAGGTGAAATAACATGTATACACACTACCGTTCAAAAGTTTGGGGTCACCCAGACAATTTTGTGTTTTCCATGAAAAGTCACACTTTTATTTACCACCATAAGTTGTAAAATGAATAGAAAATATAGTCAAGACATTTTTCTGGCCATTTTGAGCATTTAATCGACCCCACAAATGTGATGCTCCAGAAACTCAATCTGCTCAAAGGAAGGTCAGTTTTATAGCTTCTCTAAAGAGCTCAACTGTTTTCAGCTGTGCTAACATGATTGTACAAGGGCTTTCTAATCATCCATTAGCCTTCTGAGGCAATGAGCAAACACATTGTACCATTAGAACACTGGAGTGATAGTTGCTGGAAATGGGCCTCTATACACCTATGGAGATATTGCACCAAAAACCAGACATTTGCAGCTAGAATAGTCATTTACCACATTAGCAATGTATAGAGTGGATTTCTGATTAGTTTAAAGTGATCTTCATTGAAAAGAACAGTGCTTTTCTTTCAAAAATAAGGACATTTCAAAGTGACCCAAAACTTTTGAACGGTAGTGTGTGTATATATATATATATACACACACACACACACACACACATACATATATATACACACACAAAATGGAATCATTTGCTGACAGCTCAGTTCCCCCCAGTTCAAAAATCCTATCTGCGCCCCTGCGGTGGTGTAGTGGTTAATGCTGCCTCCTCACAGCAAGAAGGTCCGGGTTCGAGCCCTGTGGCCGGCGAGGGCCTTTCTGTGCGGAGTTTGCATGTTCTCCCCGTGTCCGCGTGGGTTTCCTCTGGGTGCTCCGGTTTCCCCCACAGTCCAAAGACATGCAGGTTAGGTTAACTGGTGACTCTAAATTGACCGTAGGTGTAAATGTGAGTGTGAATGGTTGTCTGTGTCTATGTGTCAGCCCTGTGATGACCTGGCGACTTGTCCAGGGTGTACCCCGCCTTTCACCCGTAGTCAGCTGGGATAGGCTCCAGGTTGCCTGCGACCCTGTAGAACAGGATAAAGCAGCTAGAGATAATGAGATGAGATGTTATACTGTATATCAATCCAACATTTGCAGTTTGTATTATTAAGTAGTAGTGATTGTGTTATCAAACAATATTAGTGCACTGATTGTAGTAGTGGTAATGCCCTCCCCCCACACTTTTTTCTTTATTTCTTTTTTTGTCTTTATTCTAAAATGGAGCCTGTACACAAGAGGAAATATTCACCGATGTGGGAACATTTTGAAATGGTTCCTCCCAATAAGGTCTGTAGCTCTAAGTTGTTCTGGTCATATTTTATTAGAAGATTTTATCATCATCATGCACAATTATATTAATATTGCATATTCATGGTTGAAGGTGAAGTGCTCGCTGTGCCAGAAGGAATGAGTATAACAAGAATACATCATCAGTGCTGAGGCATTATAGAGCTTTTCATGAGAATGAGCCGCCTGCCAACAGACCAGGCACAAGCATCTTTTTTCTGTTTCAATTGTGTCATCAAAATCAAACTCTGTTTAACTGAAAGATATCATCTTTGTGTTATAGATTCCTGAAAACCAATGATAGATGAGGTCTTGGTTAATCATCATCTTCTTTCACCTGCTCCCATTCGGGGTCGACACAGCAGATCTGTTCCACATATTTAATTTGGCATACGGCATTTTTTCACTCAGGGTACACATTTGGAGAAATAAGATGTTATGCAGGTGTATTTAAAAAAAATTATGTCAAGTTTCTTGTATTAAACTGATATGTTTACAAAACACAGTCTTTGAGTTCAAATTATCTGCTTCTTATCTCCTTCATCAGCCATAAATAGTGTAAACATAAACATCGAAAGTCAGAAAAAAAGTTTTATGAGTTTTTCAAATTCAACATCACTTTTTTTATATTTTCACCATCAAATCATTATTTTCTGTGTTCAACACTTGTTTAATGTGTGGAAAATTAATTAGAATTTTTTTCTTCCTTTGGATAGGTGGGTGATTATTTCATTACATTTTGCATGTAACAGCATAGCATGGAAGATAAACCAGTTTTAAACCTACATGTGCTGTAAATAATGTATCATGGCAGTAATGATGTGGTGTTTTGAAAATGCTAATGTTTTGATGATAACATCAATGGAAAAAAATGGCATATTATAACCAACCAAAATAGAGGAAAAAAATACACCAAATGTTCAAGAAGCCTCTGGGTTGTTTGCAAGAGAATCAGATTCAACAATAACAATATTAAACTAAAACAGCAGAAAAAGCCAAACATAGGATAGCCATAAAGGCTACGTTCAGACTATCAGTCCAAATCCTTTTTTTTTTGCATATCTGATGTGAATCCAATCTTCATGATGGTCTGACCACATTATATATTGCAGATTATCAAATCCAATTTATGTGTCCATGTGGCAATCCTCATTTTCAGTCTTATTCACACTGGTTGATATAGTAATGACATTGCATCCGAAAGTAGTTGATATAAACAATGCAAAATGGAGGGTAATGAAATGGGCTTGCTTATTTACCACATGGTAATGTGGAGCCATGGTGCAGGTTTTATAAAAATAATGATACAGCATCTGAGACAGAGGAGGCTTACCTGCCCTGCTTTATTTTGTGCACCACAAACTAGTATGTTTCCTATGTGTGATGTAAATGCAAACTTTATATGGTGTCAAAAGTCATACATGTAAATAATAATAATAATAAAAATAATGTCCCAGATAGCAAAAGGGCGTTGATTCGACGGGGAATCATCGGCATGTTCTTCGACCATACGCCGTCGAATCATCGTGGATCACTGGCGTTGATTCAACACCGCTTTGCTCATACGGGTTTGCGTTGAAACGACGTTGAAAAGTGGATGGTGGCCGACAGAGAATAGACCCCCTTTCACCCTTTATTCAACTACAGATTTCGGTCGATTTATAGTTTAATTTTCGGCGATGATTCATCCAACTTTACTTCCTGTTTTATGTACAACAGGAAGGCTACAAATTAAGCAAAACAGGCTAAATTAAACTAGCTAACAATAAAGCATCGGGGCTCTTGCCTAGGATGAACACACACATGCATACTTCACCCATGAAAGTGAAACTTAATTTATATCAATGTGCGTAGGCTACGTCCTGTTTAATGTACAACAGGATATAAAAATGCATGCAACAATGCACCTCTCCTAATGTTTGTCAAGCTATCTAATGAGGCATAACTTTTAACATTTATAAGGAACAGAACACACTTGAACAAGTTCTTAGAAACATTTTATGATTTATTTATAATTAATAATTGTGGCCTATTCCTCCTGTGGCGCAGACACCTGTACATGGAAACAGAAAAACATAACCAAAATTAATTTGATGCAGCATTGATAAAGAAAGTCAGCAGTAGGCTATGGGTTTCTAAATGCCACCCTACCTCACGTCTCCTCATCCCTCCCTCTCTGGCGCATACTTAAGCCACTTCTTGATTGCGTCACTAAAAGTAGCGTGTGTGCTCCCTGGCAGCTGCTTTTGTAGAGCATCTGAAAGAAAAAGAACAAAACAACATTGAGACTTTGCATGGTGATAATTGTTAAAGTTTGAGTTGTTAAGACTATGCACGTCACACTCTAGTGGTAGGTGGCAAGTAATGGTACTAGTACAGAAAATATATGTAAAAATCAGAAACCATAGATGTGAATCTTGTGACAATTTAAATGGGATTAAAAAAAAAAAACATTTTAATTTCCCCATTGACACAAAGCGGAAATAGAAATGCCACTACCGGACCGTTCGTCACTCAGTCAGCTTCCCTGGACTTGCCTGCACACCTGCTTTTTCTGAGTAAGGCGCCTGGTGAGTTTCTTAATCCTTTGCATCTTTCACAATATGTTTGTCATTGTCATTATAATCGTAATGTTACAGTTAGTGAAGGAGTTATCAAAGAACGTTTAGAAATAGTGTGCAAGTACTTGCGACAGCTTACTATTTTACCCTCTTTTACAGCTTTGTGCACATGCATAACCTACCAAACAGGACATCATGGATCTTGGTGTCCTTAAACGCAGTTTTTTCCCCCTTTCCAGCCCAGTTAAATTGGCTGGCCAAGCTGTTGACCAGGAGGCTACGCAGCATCCGCCCCACTGTGACCCCTACGTCGGTTCCTCCACAAAGGGCTAAGGTAGACACCTGATAGAATAAAATGTAGCATGAAGACAATAATGAGACAATAATGAGGCTACACAAAAGAACAGGTCAGCTCAAAACGACATGCGACCTAGGCCTACATGCTCGATTTAAACGCTAAGTTTTCACACCAACGCTAAGTTTTCACTCCAACAAGACAACTACTTCGACTCGTTTTTCGATTGAATAATCCATCTGTATTGTTGTTGTTTCAAATGGATACTAGTTGAGGGAAATTTCTCCAATGCGTGATATGACTGAAGTTCATCATAACTTCTTAAACTGCTTGAAATTGTATTCGAAATTCCCTTTATTAATAGTGACTGAATAATGGTACGTACCAGATGTCCAGGGATGAATGAAAATGTAGCGTGGTCCAGTGTTTTTCTCAATGTTGTTTCAATGGTCCAAGCGTAACAGCAGGCCGATCCACAAGAGAGTCGCGATCCAACCGAGTGGTGTGGGAGTTTCACGTGCACCCAGGTATATAACGAAAATGACGTCATCCAGTAAACAGCAGTGGTAATCGCACTGCATTATGGGACAGCGTGGGACATCCAACGACATATCACTACGTATACGTACTGGCCCTTTTTTATATCATGCCTTGAAATGAAAGTCAATACAACAGAGATGAGAGACACCGGGTATGAAAGTAACACCAGGATAAGTTGTAACACCACCATTCCCACCAGTTAGGTATAAGATGCAGGTTTTGTAACACTTTCAATCTTCTTAGAATTAATTTATGATCATCTTGGAAATGTTAAGTTATTTACAAAAAAACTTTCAAAGATAGAAGGTCAAATCCATTACTGAGTTAAGAAAGTAAACTGGTTTTTGTTCTTTTTTTTATCATTTACTTATCATTATCACTTATCATTTACTCGTATCTATGTGTAAGCAGGATAAGACAAACAGTGGCAATTTCAGGCCCGTAGCCAGCATTGTGGAGGGGGGGGGATCTTTTTTTCCCCAAAGGTGGACTTCATCTGGCCCCCTACTCCCGTACCCCCCAAATACACGAGCACACTTCAAATCTTCTAATTTAGACATTTAAAAAAATGTTCTACAACACTCTAGCCTAGTGACTTACCAGTAACAAAATAGACTTGAAGTATTCAGATCCGCTCTGCATAAAGCAGCTAAATCCTCTCTCTGTCTCCTGGCAGAAAGCTCCTTGGTTTGCTCCCCTTGTGTCTCAATCACAGCTGGTATTCTGTAGAAAGACTTCTTTTCACCTTTCCCATCAGCTTTGTTAGAACCCTAACACAGCACAAAAGTTTACCATTGTAGGTTTATGATGAACCAAGTGCCTCGTGGGTTCACATACCGCGCGCTGCCTTTATTTCCCCCAAATCACGAGTTTGTTGGTCTTCCAATATGGCGCAGGGTTTGTTTACTTCCGGTTTCGGGTGACGTCAGTGAAAGGGGTCTAATGGGGGCATTACCGCCACCCACTGGATTGGGGTGTAAAGCAGTCTGAACAAAACGTGTAAACATAAACATAGGAGAAATGAACCCGTTTTTCTAACTCGTCCTCACTTAGTCTACTTTTCTTTTTTGATTAGTCTGGATTTGATATTGTAAATTTAAATGTGAATCAATGTATATTCATCGGACATGAACAAATGAATAAATCTTGAGTAATCTTGAGGGGCGTGTGTGTCGGGGGGGATCGAACGAACCCTCCGATCCCCCCTGGCTACGGGCCAGAATTTATATTCTGAACAATTAGTTGCTCATCCTACCAATGTGGAAAACTGGCCGGCAAAAGTGACGATGGTTCAACATCGTATATTCGACCTTCTCTGACGGTCGACAGATCAACCTTTACCCACGGTGATTCAACAGTGATAAATCGACCTTCTCCGACGGCGGAGAAATCGACGTTTCACGGCGCCATTTCAGCGTTGATTTTCTGACTTACGACGGAAACCGACCATTCTGACCAAGAATCGGCGCCGTTTCAACGTCCCTCTGCTATCTGGGGATACGCAGAACCATGGCCTCACTTCTTGTTTTTAAATGCCTTGAGACCTCAAGAATGGCAGAGGAATAGTTTTAAGCGGTAATATATAGATTGAGGCACTGCCAAAAAGCCCATCTGTTTCTGGGTTGTAGAATTTTCTTATATCATAGCCAGCCTCTCTTGTTTTATTTCTTTACCGTTATAGTTACTATACTGTTTCCTTATGTTGTACAAAACAGACACAGAAAGAGAATAGCTCTGGCCTGATGAGTAGAGTCAGGGCACTGATTTTATTTACAAATTCGATTTCACCATTGCTGAGACAAGAATACAAAAAAAAAAAAAAACATATTGGAAAAATATCATTTTGAAAACTAAATATAATACATTGAATCCGCTGGCCGGTACAAAACCCCGGGATAAAACCGCAGTGGGATTAGAACCTCCCGGGAACGGACTCCTCGTCCGAATGCAGCACATGGAGCTCCGGGGATTCGAGCTTTAACTTTGAAAAGATGATCGAGGTTTTGTCAAAAAAAAGTGCAGTTGAGGAAATATTTAAAACACTCAGCATCGGCATTATCAACATACTAATATTAAGAAATTATGTTATGAAACTAGAAAGACCATTAAAGAGTTTTCTCGAGTTATTGTTTGTTTGTAAAAGATGAACATATTTTTTTAGAAGTGTGCACGTTTTGCACGAAGGTCTCAGGTCCTTATTACACGGTTATCAAAATGAATAATGCACATAATATAGTATGTTGAGACAGAATGAACTCCAGCGATTGGCCATCTGGCTGTATTTTTAGACAATTTCTGCAGGCTGGAATCTTTGGGCTTCTTTTCATCCAAAAGAGAAAGTAACTGGTTGCTGGTGAGCTGAAAGAAAATCAGATATGTAAATAAGCATACACTTCTTTAAATGATAAAATTATGCTTGTCAGTTAAAGGTAAGCAGTACAATGAAATTCATCATGGCAAGAAATCAGAAAACAACTCGATGGGTTTCTCACGACTCAGTTGTTGGGTTTCCTGTGGTGGCACAGAACCAAAACCATCAGAAAACAACTCGATGGGTTTCTTTATATATCCACACTCTATGCATATGGGGCTCCGCTAGCACTGGCCACTAGGCGGTGTGTATGACTGGTAATTACTAACACTGGCCACTAGGCGGAGTGTATGACTGCTAATTACAAACACTGGCCACTAGGCGGTGTGCATGACTGGTAATTACTAACACTGGCCACTAGGCGGTGTGCATGACTGGTAACTACTAACACTGGCCACTAGGCGGTGTGTATGACTGGTAATTACTAACACTGGCCACTAGGCGGTGTGTATGGTGTGTATGACTGGTAATTACTAACACTGTCCACTAGGCGGTGTGCATGATTGGTAATTACTAACACTGGCCACTAGGCGGAGTGTATGACTGGTAATTATTAACACTGGCCACTAGGCGGAGTGTATGACTGGTAATTACTAACACTGGCCACCAGTGGCGGCTGGTAGTTTTTCAAACAGGGGAGGCTGGTCGGTTACGATATTTCCAGATTTTAAAAGAAAAAACACATCAATTTTGCCCATACTCTTGCCTCTGATCTGGCTGATTGTTGGCAGGGTCACAAACTGTGAAATAACAGGTTCTTTTGGCCCATTAGCCTACTGTCCAATATACATGATGATGGTGTTGGGGGGGTATATTTTCACATTTTATATTTTAAAATTGTGGCATGTTGTTTAAAAATTGATCATTATTGAAAGCAGCTCTTTGTCAGGAACCTCAGCAGTAACAGCAGAGTGTTCTGGAATAGGCACAAGCACTGACCTTGGGGAGCCAAACATAGAGCTGGGTGCCACACGTTTCATTCAATGACACTTTCCCTATATTTTACTTATTTTGACTGAGAAATGTTTTATTGACAATTTTGATAACCCTTCACTTGTAATCCAGGTCTGTAGTGTGAAATGTTCTCGGCTGTGTTTTTGTTTAAAAATGTTTTCCAAATTGTAGCTGTGTTTAATTCATATCCAGAAAAAATATATATTCCAATATAATATACTCAGCATAAACATTTTAAATAGATTCTATATTTTTGGTCCATCCATGACATATTACTAAAGTAGCCTATTTACTGTTGTTGATGTGGGTCACTTGCTGTTAGCCAATTCACTTTCTCATACCAGGAGAGCTGAAAGGAACGAGTATTATTCCCTACCTTTTTCACCAAGTCAATTTGAGGCGTTGGTCTACCCTGCTCTTTAATTTTAATTTTTTCCTCGAAAGGAAGACTGGCAAATGGCTTCGCCAAAATTAAATTAGCAATGCTTGGCATCCATGCGCAGCTTTCTTGCTAGCTGACTAGCCCCCTCAAGTTCAAGTTCAGTCACTCAAATAAACGAAATTTCTGGAACTAAGATAGCAAACTTGACAACACTATATTTACACTTTATTTACAGTGAAAATATATACAAACTAAAAAAGCTGGTAGAAACCGTATGTAATGAATGAAATCGAAATGTAAGCTGATACACCACAGCACTTGCGAATCCGCATGGGACTGAACTGAAATTCACCGCTGCCTGTCTATAGTTGAAACGAGCTGTCAATCAAAGAAAATATCCGGCCGCTTTCACCAATCACCAGTCTCCTCGCGGAAACTGCCATGTCCCTCCCACTGTGAGGCTCGGAGTCCGTGGGCGGGCATTTTCGCAGTATTTGTCCAATAACTGTCTTGCATTTTGAGATTGACAAGCGCATAGTTCCCAAATGCCATTGAAGTCCACTGAGGCTGGGCTGCATCGCGCTGTCACGAGGGGGAAAAAAACTCACGCACACATTAGGCGAACTGCATTGACCTGCTCAATCCAAATAAACACAAAATGACAGACAATTTTATCAACACAATGTACAGTATGGCCTTTTTCCCGAAAATTACTAGACCCAGCAGAATCACCTCACACGGAGCCACCCTCATAGACAATATATTCACTCACAGTTTTAATGACAATTTAGTAAGTGGACCATTGATAAATGATATCGGTGATCATTTACCAGTTTTCTCAGTTTATGAAACAAAATTTGGGAATAATAAACCAGAAAACACAAAACTTTTCAGACGACTTAGATCAGAGGAATCAATTAACACTTTTAGAAATGACTTGCTGGCACAAAATTGGGATGAAATATACCGACTAAAAGACATAAAGCATATGAGAAATTCTTGAGGATATTTATATCATTATATAATAAAAATTGTCCAATTGTTCAATAAAGTAAAAAGTCAAACATACAGTCTGTCCATGGATTACAAGGGGTTTACAAAATGCCTGTAAAAAGAAAAATACATTGTATAGAGAGTTCATAAAGCAGAAAACTAAAGAGGCAGAGGATAGATATAAAAAATATAAAAATAAATTAACTAATATTATAAGGGCTGCTAAGAAAGAATATTATAAGAAATTATTAAATGATAACAGAAATAATCTCAAAGTATTTTGGAGCACTTTGAACAGTATTATAAAAAATGGGTCAAGATCTTGAAATTATCCAAGGTACTTTCTTAATAATGACAAAGATGAATATAATATGGATGTAGTAATTAATAGCTTCAACCATTACTTGGCAAACGTAGGACTAAAGTTAGCAGAACAAATCCCGGGTCCAGGAACATCTGTTGAAAATCTGAGCAACTTGATAAATAAAAAATATTTTTCAATGCTCCTTACAGCAGTGGAAGAAAAAAAAAAGTTGCTTTCATTTACAGAGCATATCAGATATCAAACTGATAAGAATAGATCTCACGCTTGAACTTAACCCAAAGACCGAAAAGCCATAACTGACTGCAATCAATGGTTTTAAATATACCACTTCTACATATTAAAATCCAGAAAGGTAAACACAGCTAAACTCCGCCCCCAACAGCTGGATCCTTTTGAAGAGAGACATCGCCTTGTAGAGTGTATGTGGGGATGCTTCCATGCAAAAAGATCAATAGTTCTAACACTTGATAACCAAAAAGATTCAGCTCTGCCAGAGCAAAGCCTACAAAAATACGTTCAACTCGTTAACATTTCTCTCCCATACCGCCCACACCCAATTCTACACCTGTGTTGTTGAGCATGGAGAAAACCAGAAAATAGGGAAAAAGTTAGGGCAGGCAAAACAAAGATTTTTTTTCTTTCTCTTTTAGAATAAGGTAACCATTCCTAAATCTACTATAATACCACATGAGAGTATAGAATAAAAGGACCAAATTGCTATTTTTATTCTCTACTCTAAAAATACCATTTATCAAATAAGAAAAAAATAAACTTTTTCTAGAACAAAGATAGAGGTACTACAACATCAGGTTAGTACATGGAACCGAAAAAGCAAACCCCTATCCCGACTCCTTGTTCCAAAAAAAAAATCTACTTGATATAACGCTCTAGTTAAGAGAACAAATCAGATATCAAATTGATTAGAATAAATATTACACTCGAAACTGGTTAAAATGCGGAAAAATGGTAAACTACTTCAGTGAATGACTTTAAATATACCACTTCCACATATTAAAATCCAGAAAAGTAAACACAGCTAGACTCCGCCCCCAACAGCTGGATCCTTTTGAAGAGAGACATCGGCTTTTGAGGCGTGTAGGAGATGCTTTAATGCAAAAAGATCAATAGTTTTAACATTTGTTGACTAAAAACGTTCAGCTCCGCCAGAGCAAAGCCGACAAAAACATACTGACCTCATTAACATTTCTCTCCACGGAAATCTTTAGTAAAAGGCGAAAGATTTATGCGTCAATGAAGAGAAACCTGAGCTGCACTTAACACTGGATCAGGTTAGTGACACTGGATTGGAGGTGCAGAAAGCTGGTATAGGGTAAGGTGGCCTGGGCCAATCTCTCACTATAAAAATGGGTGTCCGGTGATGGACAGGGTAAAGGACTGTATAAGAGGGACACTGGATCAGGTATACAGCGAGCTACCCAGGCTGTCCGGTTAGAACAGGAATTAATGGATGTCCACTCACGAGAAACCGTGTAAACTGTGGTTTTACTAGAAAACAGAATAAAATACAAATACAACAAGACATGAGCAATAATATACACACAAGCAATAATGTAAATAATGACAATGATATAAATACAAATACACATCGCATTAAATATATATTAACGCAAATGAATAATAATTATATACAATGTAATACAATGTAAAACACACAAATGAATACTATATAAGTAAAACAATGTAAAGCCCAATAAATGCTATTTACACCCCATAATAAATAACACAACACACTAGATACTGACTATATACACGATATGTACACAATATGTACAATGTGTACAACGTACACGGAGGATGAGGATAGCTGCCTACAGCAGCTATCATTACCAAGGTGCGTGGTGCAACTGCTTACAGCGAGTCACACCCGCATGAAGACACAGAGTGTGTTGGCTGAATGAAGGGGAGCGTGGCTCCTTTAAGCGCTGCCCCGCGCTGTATTGCGCATAGAAGGTTAGAATATGTGGCGCGGTTATGAACTGTACATACCACCACTACACTCCCAACACGGCAATAGCTAATAATGAAATGTGCTCCCGTAACAAACCGTGGTCGAGAAAACAAGCGCTATCATTACATGGCTACTGAACAGAACAGAACAAACACGTAAGAAAATAGACAGACACGAGAGAATAAGAGAAGAAATACTCGCTAGCCTTACCGCCACATGTAACAGTTACAGATAACGAGTACACACATAACACAGTAGCTACGCAACAATAAACAACTTACATTCAAGGACGCACGGAATGCTCACACGGCACAAATGATGGACGTTGGATCCTGACACGTCCGCGATAGAAAGACAGAAAGCAAGAAAGAAATGAAACCGAGAAAGAAAGAGAGAAACGGATCCAAATATTCACTGATGAGAAGCAGGTGTTGCATGGAGTCCCCGTCTGATGTGTGCTGTGTTTTCTTCGATGTTTGTGCGCATCTTATATAGTCCACGCAGCACAGTGTGATGGACAGTGGCGCCAGGGTGTCTGAAGTTGGCATGTTGTAACATGCCCTGACAACTAACGAGTTGGGAGCCACTATGTCTGACAAGGGTGCCTGTTTACTACTTTTAAAGGTCAAAATAATTAAGACCTGGCACCGCAATTCTGAACAGCCGCCCCCAACTTTGTGGAACAAAGTTGTGTCCATGATGTCAGGCAGAGGTGTCCTGAGGGAGTGAAGGGAGTCTCACCAGGCGTGAGACTGGGCGTGTGTAGGTCCGGTCCTTGACCTGCACCTGTGCAGTACGTACCCTGCCATCTGCTCCAGGGGTGACAGCAGTGACCTTGCCCACAGGCCACAGGGCACGTGGGAGCTGAGGGTCGACAATCATCACGATGCTGTCAACGATGAGGTCCTCCCGGTCTCGTTGCCACTTGGAGCGGGTTTGAAGAGAGGGCAGGTAGTTCCTGATGAACTTAGCCCAGAATTGGTCCGCAAGGGCCTGGCACTGTCTCCACCTGCGCCTGCTCAGGATGTCGGAGTCGGTGTAGACCACTTGTGGTATGGAGGGGTCGTGCCGCCCCATCAGCAGCATGTTTGGAGTGATGGGATCTGGATCTGCGATGTCTGACGAGGTGTAACCCAAGGGCTTGGAGTTGATGATGCTTTCCACCTCGATCAGCACTGTCCTCAACACCTCCTCAGTGACTGTCTGTGCATCGAGTGTAGTGTGTAGGGCAGCTTTGATGGAACGGATCTCCCGTTCCCAGGAACCACCGAAGTGCGGAGCATGTGGAGGATTGAACTTGAAGTCAATCTGTTGACTGGCTAAGTGGGACTGTAGCTCTGGGCTGAGGGCTTTGAACGTCTCCTGCAGTTCAGACTGACCCCCTCTGAAATTGGTGCCTTGGTCGGAGAGCAGCTCATGTGGCTTCCCTCGGCGTGCGATGAAGCGCCGCAGGGCCATCAAGAAAGCATCAGTGTCCATGCTGGTGAGGAGGTCTAGATGCACTGCATGGATTGTCAGGCACTTGAAAACGATGCCCCACCGTTTCTCAGTGCGTCGGCCGATTTTGATGAGGTACGGCCCGAAACAATCCATTCCAGTGGAATAGAAGGCTGGCTTGTGCAAGCGCAGACTTGATGGTGGCAAGTCAGCCATTCTGGGGATCACTGGTGTGCCTCGCCACTTCTGACACTCTGGACAGCTGTGCTGATGTTTCTTGACAGCCGCTCTCCCACGCACGATCCAGTACCGCCGGCGCAGCTCAGCAAACACTCGCTCTGGTCCTGGGTGCGCCAGGTGGCTGTCGAAGTCTCGGATGATGAGCTGTGTGATGGGGTGCTGAGGGTCAAGCAGGATGGGGTGTAGAGTCTCCTCCTCAACCGTGTCACACCTGCGCAGACGACCTCCGACCCGGATCAGCTGTGTCTCAGCGTCGTACTCCGGGGACAATGTGAGGATCCTGCTGTCAGTGGAGACTGGCTTCCCCGCTGAGAGCAGGGTGAGGTCTTCGGGGAAGGAGTCACTCTGTGCCTTCCTGAGGAGTGCCATCTCCGCTTGCCTGTAGTCCTCAGCTGTGATGGCGGATGTGGCCGCCCCGTGACGCGCTCTGACTGTGGCCTCCAGCAGCTCTGGATATTGACTGAAGTTCCCTGCATCAGGCAACGCAGGGTCAGAGGTCACGGTGATGTGGCCGCAGAACTGGGACTTCTGCAGCTCGGTGGCGTCCTGCAGCAGCTCCACTGATGGTGACGGTGCACTGATGAACAGGCACGCTGGGGTGGAAGACCGCTGCTTGACAGCCTTGGCGGGGCCTTGAAGTGTCCACCCAAGGCGTGTCTTCAGGGCAATGGGTCCACCTGGTGGGCCTATGTGCACAGGCTCGATGGGGATGAGGAGGTCTGGGTAGTCAGACCCAATGAGGAGCAGCGGACGGGCCTGAGTAAAGGAGTGAAGAGGCAGCCCTCTGAGGTGGCGGTAGGTCCTTTGGAGAGCCTCAACTGGGTGTGAATGAGGGGACAGTCCCAGTTCGGGTGAGGTGAAAGCCTGCTGTATTTTGTACCGCTGCTGCGGTTGACTGAGGGATGACACAGAGAAGGACACTGACCTCCCCAGCACCGTTCTGATGTCATGACGGATGGTGCGGAGGGCCAGATCCTCACTCTGTCCTTTGAGGCCAAGCTGCTGCGCTGCTTGGTGGAGGAGCATGGTGCGCTCTGACCCGTCATCGAGGATGGCGTAGGTCTCCATCTTCTTGCCTCCGTGATGAAGGAGCACCTTCACCATCTTCAGCAGCACACAACTACCTCTCCGTGCTGGGTCGAGGTAGTAGGTGGATGGCTGGCTGGGTGAAGACAGTGTGGCAGTCTCCGGCCTGCTTTGTGCATTCACCTCATGCAGTACCTCGAGGTGCAGGCGATTGCACTTCGGGCACCGTGCCTTGAGGTAGCACTGAGCTGCTTGATGGTCGCGTCCACACCTCCAGCACTTCTTCCCGGTCTTGATCCACTGGAGCCTTGGTTCCAGTGACATACTCTTGAACGCAGTGCACTGGTTGAAGTAGTGCTCCGTGCTGTTGCAGAAGGGGCAGTACTTCTTTGGAGGCTCCACCTTGGCGGGTGTACGTGGAGCTGACTTTGATGGCTGCTGAGCTGACTTGGTTGGGGGGTCTACCAGCAGGACCGTGGTGGAGCGTGTGGCTGACGGCTGCTTGCCTCTGGTGCTCCGCTGCTGCTCTGCCTGGCTCGCTGTTGCCTTTGGCGGGTCGTTGGTCTCGTCCAGCTGCACACCAACCTCGTGCTGTAACCATGCGGCGAAGTCCAAGAGTGTGGGGACAGGCACACGGTCTGGGTCGATGTACCGCCTGAAGGCAGTACGCAGCTCGTGAGGCAGCTTGGGCAGCAACCGAGACACATGCGAACCACACCGTAGCTCAAGCTGTTCCTGGGTCCCCATCTTATCCAGCATCCCCACCAAGGACTGCACCTTCAGGGCGAAGTTCCTGAAGCCTCTCTGGTCACCGCTCCTGACAGGGGGCTCAGCCAAGACCTGGTTGATCTGCCTGAGTGCCAGTTTGCGGGGCTGCCCAAAGAGCTTCGTGAGGGCTGCCATCGTATCACTGTAGGGATAGCTGCTGTGGCAGTAAGCATCCGCTACCAGGACAGCATCCTCTAGCTTCAGGTGGTCCAGCAGGATCTGATATTTGAAGCGCTCTGTCGCGTCGGGTGGTAGGACGTTGTCGAGTGCCAGCTGCATCCTGTTGAACTGCCGTGGGTCGTCCTCGGTGAACGCTGGGATTCTCATCTTGGGCCCGCGGTAGGTCAGCTCCTGAGGGGGAAGAGATGTCAGTCGCTGTGGGACAGGTGACAGCCTGTGATGATCTGGTGCCACTGCCCTCTGACCGGCCGACACCGGTGATGACGTCCGCTGTCTCTGAGCAGACGAAGGGCGCCGTGGGCTGAATGGCGCTGAGTACTGTGGGGTGGCAGGAGAGGGTGAGGATGACGTGAATGAGTGACCCCGTGGCAGATTCATGCTCCTCAGGTGCTCTGTCAGCTCTGCCGTCAGTGGTGTTGGCAGATGGGGAGCTCCTCCGTGTGGCGGTGTGGACGTCGCTGCCTCAGCTCCTGCGATGTGTGGCCGAGGTAGAGGTGACGACTGCTCTGCCACCGGGGCGCGGCGATGTCCACTGGTTGAGTCAGCAGGGCTGTATGTTCTGTCATGCTGCAGTGGTGATGATAGGACTGCTGGGTGGGTTCCAGGCGTGACGGCTGGAACCTGGATGTCCCTCGCTGGAGTGCGTGGAGGTGATGCATAGTGTTGTTGCAACAGGTACTGCACATCCCACTGCAGCTGCCGATTGTCCTCCTGCATCTGCCGATTATCCCGCTGCAGTTGCTGATTGTCCTCCCGTATCTGCTGAAGGGCGAGGAGGATAGCTGCTGACGTGTCCAGCAGAGTCTGCCCAGCAGGGGGAGTGTGTGATGGCTCCCGGGGCCTGCTGTCTCCCACGTGGGAAGAATCATCCTGGGTGTGTGCGCCGTCCTGTGGCAGCCGTCGCTGAGCCTGGGTCACCACGTAGTCATCCAGGTGCCTGGGGTGGTGGTGCTCACGGCGAGGACGGCCACTGCCATCATGAGTGGACATCCTGACTGTGTAGAATGCTGTATCCGGCTCGAAGGACCATATAAAAATGGGTGTCCGGTGATGGACAGGGTAAAGGACTGTATAAGAGGGACACTGGATCAGGTATACAGCGAGCTACCCAGGCTGTCCGGTTAGAACAGGAATTAATGGATGTCCACTCACGAGAAACCGTGTAAACTGTGGTTTTACTAGAAAACAGAATAAAATACAAATACAACAAGACATGAGCAATAATATACACACAAGCAATAATGTAAATAATGACAATGATATAAATACAAATACACATCGCATTAAATATATATTAACGCAAATGAATAATAATTATATACAATGTAATACAATGTAAAACACACAAATGAATACTATATAAGTAAAACAATGTAAAGCCCAATAAATGCTATTTACACCCCATAATAAATAACACAACACACTAGATACTGACTATATACACGATATGTACACAATATGTACAATGTGTACAACGTACACGGAGGATGAGGATAGCTGCCTACAGCAGCTATCATTACCAAGGTGCGTGGTGCAACTGCTTACAGCGAGTCACACCCGCATGAAGACACAGAGTGTGTTGGCTGAATGAAGGGGAGCGTGGCTCCTTTAAGCGCTGCCCCGCGCTGTATTGCGCATAGAAGGTTAGAATATGTGGCGCGGTTATGAACTGTACATACCACCACTACACTCCCAACACGGCAATAGCTAATAATGAAATGTGCTCCCGTAACAAACCGTGGTCGAGAAAACAAGCGCTATCATTACATGGCTACTGAACAGAACAGAACAAACACGTAAGAAAATAGACAGACACGAGAGAATAAGAGAAGAAATACTCGCTAGCCTTACCGCCACATGTAACAGTTACAGATAACGAGTACACACATAACACAGTAGCTACGCAACAATAAACAACTTACATTCAAGGACGCACGGAATGCTCACACGGCACAAATGATGGACGTTGGATCCTGACACGTCCGCGATAGAAAGACAGAAAGCAAGAAAGAAATGAAACCGAGAAAGAAAGAGAGAAACGGATCCAAATATTCACTGATGAGAAGCAGGTGTTGCATGGAGTCCCCGTCTGATGTGTGCTGTGTTTTCTTCGATGTTTGTGCGCATCTTATATAGTCCACGCAGCACAGTGTGATGGACAGTGGCGCCAGGGTGTCTGAAGTTGGCATGTTGTAACATGCCCTGACAACTAACGAGTTGGGAGCCACTATGTCTGACAAGGGTGCCTGTTTACTACTTTTAAAGGTCAAAATAATTAAGACCTGGCACCGCAATTCTGAACAGCCGCCCCCAACTTTGTGGAACAAAGTTGTGTCCATGATGTCAGGCAGAGGTGTCCTGAGGGAGTGAAGGGAGTCTCACCAGGCGTGAGACTGGGCGTGTGTAGGTCCGGTCCTTGACCTGCACCTGTGCAGTACGTACCCTGCCATCTGCTCCAGGGGTGACAGCAGTGACCTTGCCCACAGGCCACAGGGCACGTGGGAGCTGAGGGTCGACAATCATCACGATGCTGTCAACGATGAGGTCCTCCCGGTCTCGTTGCCACTTGGAGCGGGTTTGAAGAGAGGGCAGGTAGTTCCTGATGAACTTAGCCCAGAATTGGTCCGCAAGGGCCTGGCACTGTCTCCACCTGCGCCTGCTCAGGATGTCGGAGTCGGTGTAGACCACTTGTGGTATGGAGGGGTCGTGCCGCCCCATCAGCAGCATGTTTGGAGTGATGGGATCTGGATCTGCGATGTCTGACGAGGTGTAACCCAAGGGCTTGGAGTTGATGATGCTTTCCACCTCGATCAGCACTGTCCTCAACACCTCCTCAGTGACTGTCTGTGCATCGAGTGTAGTGTGTAGGGCAGCTTTGATGGAACGGATCTCCCGTTCCCAGGAACCACCGAAGTGCGGAGCATGTGGAGGATTGAACTTGAAGTCAATCTGTTGACTGGCTAAGTGGGACTGTAGCTCTGGGCTGAGGGCTTTGAACGTCTCCTGCAGTTCAGACTGACCCCCTCTGAAATTGGTGCCTTGGTCGGAGAGCAGCTCATGTGGCTTCCCTCGGCGTGCGATGAAGCGCCGCAGGGCCATCAAGAAAGCATCAGTGTCCATGCTGGTGAGGAGGTCTAGATGCACTGCATGGATTGTCAGGCACTTGAAAACGATGCCCCACCGTTTCTCAGTGCGTCGGCCGATTTTGATGAGGTACGGCCCGAAACAATCCATTCCAGTGGAATAGAAGGCTGGCTTGTGCAAGCGCAGACTTGATGGTGGCAAGTCAGCCATTCTGGGGATCACTGGTGTGCCTCGCCACTTCTGACACTCTGGACAGCTGTGCTGATGTTTCTTGACAGCCGCTCTCCCACGCACGATCCAGTACCGCCGGCGCAGCTCAGCAAACACTCGCTCTGGTCCTGGGTGCGCCAGGTGGCTGTCGAAGTCTCGGATGATGAGCTGTGTGATGGGGTGCTGAGGGTCAAGCAGGATGGGGTGTAGAGTCTCCTCCTCAACCGTGTCACACCTGCGCAGACGACCTCCGACCCGGATCAGCTGTGTCTCAGCGTCGTACTCCGGGGACAATGTGAGGATCCTGCTGTCAGTGGAGACTGGCTTCCCCGCTGAGAGCAGGGTGAGGTCTTCGGGGAAGGAGTCACTCTGTGCCTTCCTGAGGAGTGCCATCTCCGCTTGCCTGTAGTCCTCAGCTGTGATGGCGGATGTGGCCGCCCCGTGACGCGCTCTGACTGTGGCCTCCAGCAGCTCTGGATATTGACTGAAGTTCCCTGCATCAGGCAACGCAGGGTCAGAGGTCACGGTGATGTGGCCGCAGAACTGGGACTTCTGCAGCTCGGTGGCGTCCTGCAGCAGCTCCACTGATGGTGACGGTGCACTGATGAACAGGCACGCTGGGGTGGAAGACCGCTGCTTGACAGCCTTGGCGGGGCCTTGAAGTGTCCACCCAAGGCGTGTCTTCAGGGCAATGGGTCCACCTGGTGGGCCTATGTGCACAGGCTCGATGGGGATGAGGAGGTCTGGGTAGTCAGACCCAATGAGGAGCAGCGGACGGGCCTGAGTAAAGGAGTGAAGAGGCAGCCCTCTGAGGTGGCGGTAGGTCCTTTGGAGAGCCTCAACTGGGTGTGAATGAGGGGACAGTCCCAGTTCGGGTGAGGTGAAAGCCTGCTGTATTTTGTACCGCTGCTGCGGTTGACTGAGGGATGACACAGAGAAGGACACTGACCTCCCCAGCACCGTTCTGATGTCATGACGGATGGTGCGGAGGGCCAGATCCTCACTCTGTCCTTTGAGGCCAAGCTGCTGCGCTGCTTGGTGGAGGAGCATGGTGCGCTCTGACCCGTCATCGAGGATGGCGTAGGTCTCCATCTTCTTGCCTCCGTGATGAAGGAGCACCTTCACCATCTTCAGCAGCACACAACTACCTCTCCGTGCTGGGTCGAGGTAGTAGGTGGATGGCTGGCTGGGTGAAGACAGTGTGGCAGTCTCCGGCCTGCTTTGTGCATTCACCTCATGCAGTACCTCGAGGTGCAGGCGATTGCACTTCGGGCACCGTGCCTTGAGGTAGCACTGAGCTGCTTGATGGTCGCGTCCACACCTCCAGCACTTCTTCCCGGTCTTGATCCACTGGAGCCTTGGTTCCAGTGACATACTCTTGAACGCAGTGCACTGGTTGAAGTAGTGCTCCGTGCTGTTGCAGAAGGGGCAGTACTTCTTTGGAGGCTCCACCTTGGCGGGTGTACGTGGAGCTGACTTTGATGGCTGCTGAGCTGACTTGGTTGGGGGGTCTACCAGCAGGACCGTGGTGGAGCGTGTGGCTGACGGCTGCTTGCCTCTGGTGCTCCGCTGCTGCTCTGCCTGGCTCGCTGTTGCCTTTGGCGGGTCGTTGGTCTCGTCCAGCTGCACACCAACCTCGTGCTGTAACCATGCGGCGAAGTCCAAGAGTGTGGGGACAGGCACACGGTCTGGGTCGATGTACCGCCTGAAGGCAGTACGCAGCTCGTGAGGCAGCTTGGGCAGCAACCGAGACACATGCGAACCACACCGTAGCTCAAGCTGTTCCTGGGTCCCCATCTTATCCAGCATCCCCACCAAGGACTGCACCTTCAGGGCGAAGTTCCTGAAGCCTCTCTGGTCACCGCTCCTGACAGGGGGCTCAGCCAAGACCTGGTTGATCTGCCTGAGTGCCAGTTTGCGGGGCTGCCCAAAGAGCTTCGTGAGGGCTGCCATCGTATCACTGTAGGGATAGCTGCTGTGGCAGTAAGCATCCGCTACCAGGACAGCATCCTCTAGCTTCAGGTGGTCCAGCAGGATCTGATATTTGAAGCGCTCTGTCGCGTCGGGTGGTAGGACGTTGTCGAGTGCCAGCTGCATCCTGTTGAACTGCCGTGGGTCGTCCTCGGTGAACGCTGGGATTCTCATCTTGGGCCCGCGGTAGGTCAGCTCCTGAGGGGGAAGAGATGTCAGTCGCTGTGGGACAGGTGACAGCCTGTGATGATCTGGTGCCACTGCCCTCTGACCGGCCGACACCGGTGATGACGTCCGCTGTCTCTGAGCAGACGAAGGGCGCCGTGGGCTGAATGGCGCTGAGTACTGTGGGGTGGCAGGAGAGGGTGAGGATGACGTGAATGAGTGACCCCGTGGCAGATTCATGCTCCTCAGGTGCTCTGTCAGCTCTGCCGTCAGTGGTGTTGGCAGATGGGGAGCTCCTCCGTGTGGCGGTGTGGACGTCGCTGCCTCAGCTCCTGCGATGTGTGGCCGAGGTAGAGGTGACGACTGCTCTGCCACCGGGGCGCGGCGATGTCCACTGGTTGAGTCAGCAGGGCTGTATGTTCTGTCATGCTGCAGTGGTGATGATAGGACTGCTGGGTGGGTTCCAGGCGTGACGGCTGGAACCTGGATGTCCCTCGCTGGAGTGCGTGGAGGTGATGCATAGTGTTGTTGCAACAGGTACTGCACATCCCACTGCAGCTGCCGATTGTCCTCCTGCATCTGCCGATTATCCCGCTGCAGTTGCTGATTGTCCTCCCGTATCTGCTGAAGGGCGAGGAGGATAGCTGCTGACGTGTCCAGCAGAGTCTGCCCAGCAGGGGGAGTGTGTGATGGCTCCCGGGGCCTGCTGTCTCCCACGTGGGAAGAATCATCCTGGGTGTGTGCGCCGTCCTGTGGCAGCCGTCGCTGAGCCTGGGTCACCACGTAGTCATCCAGGTGCCTGGGGTGGTGGTGCTCACGGCGAGGACGGCCACTGCCATCATGAGTGGACATCCTGACTGTGTAGAATGCTGTATCCGGCTCGAAGGACCATATAAAAATGGGTGTCCGGTGATGGACAGGGTAAAGGACTGTATAAGAGGGACACTGGATCAGGTATACAGCGAGCTACCCAGGCTGTCCGGTTAGAACAGGAATTAATGGATGTCCACTCACGAGAAACCGTGTAAACTGTGGTTTTACTAGAAAACAGAATAAAATACAAATACAACAAGACATGAGCAATAATATACACACAAGCAATAATGTAAATAATGACAATGATATAAATACAAATACACATCGCATTAAATATATATTAACGCAAATGAATAATAATTATATACAATGTAATACAATGTAAAACACACAAATGAATACTATATAAGTAAAACAATGTAAAGCCCAATAAATGCTATTTACACCCCATAATAAATAACACAACACACTAGATACTGACTATATACACGATATGTACACAATATGTACAATGTGTACAACGTACACGGAGGATGAGGATAGCTGCCTACAGCAGCTATCATTACCAAGGTGCGTGGTGCAACTGCTTACAGCGAGTCACACCCGCATGAAGACACAGAGTGTGTTGGCTGAATGAAGGGGAGCGTGGCTCCTTTAAGCGCTGCCCCGCGCTGTATTGCGCATAGAAGGTTAGAATATGTGGCGCGGTTATGAACTGTACATACCACCACTACACTCCCAACACGGCAATAGCTAATAATGAAATGTGCTCCCGTAACAAACCGTGGTCGAGAAAACAAGCGCTATCATTACATGGCTACTGAACAGAACAGAACAAACACGTAAGAAAATAGACAGACACGAGAGAATAAGAGAAGAAATACTCGCTAGCCTTACCGCCACATGTAACAGTTACAGATAACGAGTACACACATAACACAGTAGCTACGCAACAATAAACAACTTACATTCAAGGACGCACGGAATGCTCACACGGCACAAATGATGGACGTTGGATCCTGACACGTCCGCGATAGAAAGACAGAAAGCAAGAAAGAAATGAAACCGAGAAAGAAAGAGAGAAACGGATCCAAATATTCACTGATGAGAAGCAGGTGTTGCATGGAGTCCCCGTCTGATGTGTGCTGTGTTTTCTTCGATGTTTGTGCGCATCTTATATAGTCCACGCAGCACAGTGTGATGGACAGTGGCGCCAGGGTGTCTGAAGTTGGCATGTTGTAACATGCCCTGACAACTAACGAGTTGGGAGCCACTATGTCTGACAAGGGTGCCTGTTTACTACTTTTAAAGGTCAAAATAATTAAGACCTGGCACCGCAATTCTGAACAGCCGCCCCCAACTTTGTGGAACAAAGTTGTGTCCATGATGTCAGGCAGAGGTGTCCTGAGGGAGTGAAGGGAGTCTCACCAGGCGTGAGACTGGGCGTGTGTAGGTCCGGTCCTTGACCTGCACCTGTGCAGTACGTACCCTGCCATCTGCTCCAGGGGTGACAGCAGTGACCTTGCCCACAGGCCACAGGGCACGTGGGAGCTGAGGGTCGACAATCATCACGATGCTGTCAACGATGAGGTCCTCCCGGTCTCGTTGCCACTTGGAGCGGGTTTGAAGAGAGGGCAGGTAGTTCCTGATGAACTTAGCCCAGAATTGGTCCGCAAGGGCCTGGCACTGTCTCCACCTGCGCCTGCTCAGGATGTCGGAGTCGGTGTAGACCACTTGTGGTATGGAGGGGTCGTGCCGCCCCATCAGCAGCATGTTTGGAGTGATGGGATCTGGATCTGCGATGTCTGACGAGGTGTAACCCAAGGGCTTGGAGTTGATGATGCTTTCCACCTCGATCAGCACTGTCCTCAACACCTCCTCAGTGACTGTCTGTGCATCGAGTGTAGTGTGTAGGGCAGCTTTGATGGAACGGATCTCCCGTTCCCAGGAACCACCGAAGTGCGGAGCATGTGGAGGATTGAACTTGAAGTCAATCTGTTGACTGGCTAAGTGGGACTGTAGCTCTGGGCTGAGGGCTTTGAACGTCTCCTGCAGTTCAGACTGACCCCCTCTGAAATTGGTGCCTTGGTCGGAGAGCAGCTCATGTGGCTTCCCTCGGCGTGCGATGAAGCGCCGCAGGGCCATCAAGAAAGCATCAGTGTCCATGCTGGTGAGGAGGTCTAGATGCACTGCATGGATTGTCAGGCACTTGAAAACGATGCCCCACCGTTTCTCAGTGCGTCGGCCGATTTTGATGAGGTACGGCCCGAAACAATCCATTCCAGTGGAATAGAAGGCTGGCTTGTGCAAGCGCAGACTTGATGGTGGCAAGTCAGCCATTCTGGGGATCACTGGTGTGCCTCGCCACTTCTGACACTCTGGACAGCTGTGCTGATGTTTCTTGACAGCCGCTCTCCCACGCACGATCCAGTACCGCCGGCGCAGCTCAGCAAACACTCGCTCTGGTCCTGGGTGCGCCAGGTGGCTGTCGAAGTCTCGGATGATGAGCTGTGTGATGGGGTGCTGAGGGTCAAGCAGGATGGGGTGTAGAGTCTCCTCCTCAACCGTGTCACACCTGCGCAGACGACCTCCGACCCGGATCAGCTGTGTCTCAGCGTCGTACTCCGGGGACAATGTGAGGATCCTGCTGTCAGTGGAGACTGGCTTCCCCGCTGAGAGCAGGGTGAGGTCTTCGGGGAAGGAGTCACTCTGTGCCTTCCTGAGGAGTGCCATCTCCGCTTGCCTGTAGTCCTCAGCTGTGATGGCGGATGTGGCCGCCCCGTGACGCGCTCTGACTGTGGCCTCCAGCAGCTCTGGATATTGACTGAAGTTCCCTGCATCAGGCAACGCAGGGTCAGAGGTCACGGTGATGTGGCCGCAGAACTGGGACTTCTGCAGCTCGGTGGCGTCCTGCAGCAGCTCCACTGATGGTGACGGTGCACTGATGAACAGGCACGCTGGGGTGGAAGACCGCTGCTTGACAGCCTTGGCGGGGCCTTGAAGTGTCCACCCAAGGCGTGTCTTCAGGGCAATGGGTCCACCTGGTGGGCCTATGTGCACAGGCTCGATGGGGATGAGGAGGTCTGGGTAGTCAGACCCAATGAGGAGCAGCGGACGGGCCTGAGTAAAGGAGTGAAGAGGCAGCCCTCTGAGGTGGCGGTAGGTCCTTTGGAGAGCCTCAACTGGGTGTGAATGAGGGGACAGTCCCAGTTCGGGTGAGGTGAAAGCCTGCTGTATTTTGTACCGCTGCTGCGGTTGACTGAGGGATGACACAGAGAAGGACACTGACCTCCCCAGCACCGTTCTGATGTCATGACGGATGGTGCGGAGGGCCAGATCCTCACTCTGTCCTTTGAGGCCAAGCTGCTGCGCTGCTTGGTGGAGGAGCATGGTGCGCTCTGACCCGTCATCGAGGATGGCGTAGGTCTCCATCTTCTTGCCTCCGTGATGAAGGAGCACCTTCACCATCTTCAGCAGCACACAACTACCTCTCCGTGCTGGGTCGAGGTAGTAGGTGGATGGCTGGCTGGGTGAAGACAGTGTGGCAGTCTCCGGCCTGCTTTGTGCATTCACCTCATGCAGTACCTCGAGGTGCAGGCGATTGCACTTCGGGCACCGTGCCTTGAGGTAGCACTGAGCTGCTTGATGGTCGCGTCCACACCTCCAGCACTTCTTCCCGGTCTTGATCCACTGGAGCCTTGGTTCCAGTGACATACTCTTGAACGCAGTGCACTGGTTGAAGTAGTGCTCCGTGCTGTTGCAGAAGGGGCAGTACTTCTTTGGAGGCTCCACCTTGGCGGGTGTACGTGGAGCTGACTTTGATGGCTGCTGAGCTGACTTGGTTGGGGGGTCTACCAGCAGGACCGTGGTGGAGCGTGTGGCTGACGGCTGCTTGCCTCTGGTGCTCCGCTGCTGCTCTGCCTGGCTCGCTGTTGCCTTTGGCGGGTCGTTGGTCTCGTCCAGCTGCACACCAACCTCGTGCTGTAACCATGCGGCGAAGTCCAAGAGTGTGGGGACAGGCACACGGTCTGGGTCGATGTACCGCCTGAAGGCAGTACGCAGCTCGTGAGGCAGCTTGGGCAGCAACCGAGACACATGCGAACCACACCGTAGCTCAAGCTGTTCCTGGGTCCCCATCTTATCCAGCATCCCCACCAAGGACTGCACCTTCAGGGCGAAGTTCCTGAAGCCTCTCTGGTCACCGCTCCTGACAGGGGGCTCAGCCAAGACCTGGTTGATCTGCCTGAGTGCCAGTTTGCGGGGCTGCCCAAAGAGCTTCGTGAGGGCTGCCATCGTATCACTGTAGGGATAGCTGCTGTGGCAGTAAGCATCCGCTACCAGGACAGCATCCTCTAGCTTCAGGTGGTCCAGCAGGATCTGATATTTGAAGCGCTCTGTCGCGTCGGGTGGTAGGACGTTGTCGAGTGCCAGCTGCATCCTGTTGAACTGCCGTGGGTCGTCCTCGGTGAACGCTGGGATTCTCATCTTGGGCCCGCGGTAGGTCAGCTCCTGAGGGGGAAGAGATGTCAGTCGCTGTGGGACAGGTGACAGCCTGTGATGATCTGGTGCCACTGCCCTCTGACCGGCCGACACCGGTGATGACGTCCGCTGTCTCTGAGCAGACGAAGGGCGCCGTGGGCTGAATGGCGCTGAGTACTGTGGGGTGGCAGGAGAGGGTGAGGATGACGTGAATGAGTGACCCCGTGGCAGATTCATGCTCCTCAGGTGCTCTGTCAGCTCTGCCGTCAGTGGTGTTGGCAGATGGGGAGCTCCTCCGTGTGGCGGTGTGGACGTCGCTGCCTCAGCTCCTGCGATGTGTGGCCGAGGTAGAGGTGACGACTGCTCTGCCACCGGGGCGCGGCGATGTCCACTGGTTGAGTCAGCAGGGCTGTATGTTCTGTCATGCTGCAGTGGTGATGATAGGACTGCTGGGTGGGTTCCAGGCGTGACGGCTGGAACCTGGATGTCCCTCGCTGGAGTGCGTGGAGGTGATGCATAGTGTTGTTGCAACAGGTACTGCACATCCCACTGCAGCTGCCGATTGTCCTCCTGCATCTGCCGATTATCCCGCTGCAGTTGCTGATTGTCCTCCCGTATCTGCTGAAGGGCGAGGAGGATAGCTGCTGACGTGTCCAGCAGAGTCTGCCCAGCAGGGGGAGTGTGTGATGGCTCCCGGGGCCTGCTGTCTCCCACGTGGGAAGAATCATCCTGGGTGTGTGCGCCGTCCTGTGGCAGCCGTCGCTGAGCCTGGGTCACCACGTAGTCATCCAGGTGCCTGGGGTGGTGGTGCTCACGGCGAGGACGGCCACTGCCATCATGAGTGGACATCCTGACTGTGTAGAATGCTGTATCCGGCTCGAAGGACCATATAAAAATGGGTGTCCGGTGATGGACAGGGTAAAGGACTGTATAAGAGGGACACTGGATCAGGTATACAGCGAGCTACCCAGGCTGTCCGGTTAGAACAGGAATTAATGGATGTCCACTCACGAGAAACCGTGTAAACTGTGGTTTTACTAGAAAACAGAATAAAATACAAATACAACAAGACATGAGCAATAATATACACACAAGCAATAATGTAAATAATGACAATGATATAAATACAAATACACATCGCATTAAATATATATTAACGCAAATGAATAATAATTATATACAATGTAATACAATGTAAAACACACAAATGAATACTATATAAGTAAAACAATGTAAAGCCCAATGAATGCTATTTACACCCCATAATAAATAACACAACACACTAGATACTGACTATATACACGATATGTACACAATATGTACAATGTGTACAACGTACACGGAGGATGAGGATAGCTGCCTACAGCAGCTATCATTACCAAGGTGCGTGGTGCAACTGCTTACAGCGAGTCACACCCGCATGAAGACACAGAGTGTGTTGGCTGAATGAAGGGGAGCGTGGCTCCTTTAAGCGCTGCCCCGCGCTGTATTGCGCATAGAAGGTTAGAATATGTGGCGCGGTTATGAACTGTACATACCACCACTACACTCCCAACACGGCAATGGCTAATAATGAAATGTGCTCCCGTAACAAACCGTGGTCGAGAAGACAAGCGCTATCATTACATGGCTACTGAACAGAACAGAACAAACACGTAAGAAAATAGACAGACACAGGATGAGAGAATAAGAGAAGAAATACTCGCTAGCCTTACCGCCACATGTAACAGTTACAGATAACGAGTACACACATAACACAGTAGCTACGCAACAATAAACAACTTACATTCAAGGACGCACGGAATGCTCACACGGCACAAATGATGGACGTTGGATCCTGACACGTCCGTGATAGAAAGACAGAAAGCAAGAAAGAAATGAAACCAAGAAAGAAAGAGAGAAACGGATCCAAATATTCACTGATGAGAAGCAGGTGTTGCATGGAGTCCCCGTCTGATGTGTGCTGTGTTTTCTTCGATGTTTGTGCGCATCTTATATAGTCCACGCAGCACAGTGTGATGGACAGTGGCGCCAGGGTGTCTGAAGTTGGCATGTTGTAACATGCCCTGACAACTAACGAGTTGGGAGCCACTATGTCTGACAAGGGTGCCTGTTTACTACTTTTAAAGGTCAAAATAATTAAGACCTGGCACCGCAATTCTGAACACTCACACCTTTACAGCTTTATTAACCATTGCACACAGGCAGAGAAATGTCTGACCAACGAGCTTTTTTGAAAGAAAGATCGATCGATCGATCGATCGATCGATCGATCGATAGATAGATAGATAGATAGATAGATAGATAGATAGATAGATAGATAGATAGATAAGCAAGCGGGGGGGGGGGTGTTGAATTTTGAAAAGGAACAGTTGAGTGCTGTGTGATCTGTCCAATATCACGGATGTAGGCCTATAAATTAAATATGAAAACATCAGCTGGAGTTTGATTATTGACAGGAACGCTGTTGACCCCAGCAGTAAGTGATTTCCATACCACATTTTTTATTGATAAATGAGTGTTATTGCATCATCCTCATTAGTATAGTGGGCAGTATCTCCGCCTGTTACGCGGAAGACCGGGGTTCGATTCCCCGACGGGGAGACTTTAAAAACAACTTGTGCAGCAGGGGGATGGAGTGGTTCACACTGTCGCCTCACAGCAAGAAGGTTCTGGGTTTGCGGCTGGCGGGGGCCTGTTTGTGTGTTCTCCCTGTGTCAGCTCTGGTTAACCCCACAGTTCAAAGACATGTACTGTAGTTTGGTTAACGCCGGGTGGAAGTGCCCTTGTTCGTGTATATATGAATAATCACGTTTTGTGTCAATTAAATCTTATTAATAGTAACAGATCTAGATAAATCCAGTGACTATAGACCACACTTTAATATGCCTAAAGTCAATGTTAATGTCAATTATGACTATTATAAATTGCCAATGGTAGACCCTCTGATGATGTTCTAATAATATTCTATTTCTAAGTCTAGTAAAAGTCAGACAAAAAAAAAGTTTTCTGTGTTTTTAGCTTTTAGGTAAATATCAGAAAATTGAGTTAGCTAATTTAATGGATGCCCACTAACATATCTTTGCGCATGGAGCGTTAGCAAACCTCCGTCGTGATAGTGAGAACTGGCAGCCTGGACTTTTCCATTGGCTCGCACGCTCGACCCCCAATCCAATGTTGCTTTGGTCGGCCAACGTTATGAGGTTGCTGTGGGGTACTAAGACTAGACTAAATAACAAAATTAAATGATTCAGACATCCCTAGTCTCCCAGACGCTCTGGGAGTCTCCCCAGGAGCATGTAGACAGAGACACGAAAGGCAGGAGAAACTTGATCTGTCTTATTTGGAAAGTTGTAAATTAAATTGTAATGTGGTGCAAGGACAACAAACTCCATCTGAACGTGGAGAAGACGAAGGAGATTGTTATGGACTTCAGGAGAGAGCACACCCAGCATGCTCCACTATCTATCGACGGTGCTGCAGTGGAGAGGGTGAGCAGCACCAAGTTTCTGGGTGTGCACATCTCTGAAGACCTGTCCTGGAACAACAACACCGCATCACTGGCCAAAAAAGCCCAACAGCGTCTGGACTTCCTCCGCAAACTGAGGAGAGCAAGAGTCCCGGCCCCCATCATGCACACATTCTAAAGAGGCACCATCGAGAACATCCTGACCAGCTGCATCACCGTGTGGTACGGCGCCTGCACCGTGTCCTGCTGCAAGACTCTGCAGCGCATCGTGAGAGCAGCTGAGAGGATCATTGGTGTCTCTCTCCCTTCTCTTATGGATATATATAACTCCCACCTCACCCTCAAAGCCATCAGGATTGCAGGTGACCCCACCCACCCATCTCACAGCCTCTTCAGCCTGCTGCCGTCGGGGAGGAGACTGTGGAGTCTCTGGGCCAAAACCAGCATGCTCAAGAGCAGTTTCTTTCACCAGGCAGTCAGGAGGCTCAACTCCCTCCCCCCCTCTGCCCCCTGCCACAGATTCTGCTCGCACACCCCCCTTCAGCATCTGATATGTCATCCTCACAGTCCCCCCCCCCAACGCACACACACACATACATCTCATCGTTCATTAACACACTGAACTCAGGGACCGCACATCTCACTTTACCTCGCCCATTTGCACTATTCCGCACTACCTCACCTTAACAGCTGCTAGTTTGTTTATACTGCTTATTTCATGTTTCATGTTTACCTGCTATACCTCAAGTGCCCTTGACTGTTTGGTTATTTGTACCAATTTATATGTGTGTGTGTGTGTGTGTGTGTATGAGTGTTTAGTCTAGTTCATATCTTGAGTGTTTATACTGTTTATATTGTCTGTTTGAGTGTTTAGTCTGTCTTGTTCTTATCTAGTGTTTATACTGTTTATTTATACTGTTTATACTGTTTGAGTGTTTAGTCTATGTCTAGTTCCTATCTAGAGTGTTTATACTGTTTATATTGTTTGTTTTTTTCAATTATTCTATTTTTATTTATTGCATTGCCAGTTTGCACCGTGGGTCAGAGAGGACTGATATTTCATCTGTGCTGTATGTCGAGCATGTATAGCATATTTGACAATAAAGTTGACTTTACTTGACTTGACTTGACTAATGACTGGCTATTGCTGATATGTGGTTTGATGTTGTGACATGTAAGTAAGTTTAGCAAACAATTGATTTGATCGATGTAGATTTATGGTGTGAAATGTAAAGAACTATTCTTAATATGTGAATTGATGGTGTGAGATGTAAACAAGTAATGCAAATAATAGTGTAGCTTGATGAGATGTAAATAACTATTGCTAATATGTGAATTGGTGGTGTATATTGTGAATAAGTTTTACAAATTACAGTGTAGATTGATGGTGAAACATAGGCTTAATAAGTTAGCAATATGTTCACTGATGTGAGATATAAATAAGTAGGCCATAAGTTGATAAAATATGTATTAAACCAATGGTGTGATAAATAAAAATGTTTTGAGAGATATTGACCACTGTGAGTGTAAAGGCTCCTCCTCCTTACAAAAGGCAATTAAACCACTGTCTGAACCAATGGGTTTTTGACCAAAATGCTCCGAACGGATCAAACTTTGGTGCACGAACCAGAAGGGAACCCGTTCCCTGTTGGTGGAAAAGGGCTACGTGTAGGTCGGTGCAAAGTCTTGTCAGGTCCATATCTTGTCTGACCAGTAGAGGGTGCGCACATGAAATCACCACCAGTGTCTTGTGATAACTTGGAAGAGGGGGGGCCAAAAATTATGCAAAACCCTGCTCGGACGCTTTGGCTGCCCTCATGGAGCAGCCTACACCCTTGCAGGGTTACATCTCAGCCAGGTAAAGAATCTTATATTTACCTGGTAGGGACAATACCATGATCAAAAAGGTGGTTTGCACAAAGTGAGGCCCAGCCATTGTACTCAGGCTGTGTTAACCTTTATGAATTTCTCAAATGCAGAAACCTCAACTGCATAATTTCTGATAGTGGGGGACTGTGTTCGTGCTCTTCTCTTTTGCATAAATCTGTTGGAATCAAAGATAGAGCTGTTTGTCTTTTTGAAGTTTTTCTTTTTTTTGGTGTTCAGGTGTTTTATATCAAGAGCTACTGTCTGCTTGAAGTTTTTGAGGAGCAAGGAGGGCTGTGCTCTTAAGGTTAATGTGTGGAAAAAATCTCTCTGGTTCTGTGTATTGCTGGGTTTCTGAACACTAGGAAACAGGTTTTGTTCAGGCTTTTTTTTTTATCCTCAGTACCCAGCTAGCGTTTCCACGAGTTTTGAGCAGGAAATGGTTGTTGAGGATGCACCGTGGATGGAGGGAATTTCACTGGGGTTGTGCAGATCTTTGTGAATTTCTCAAATGCAGGAATATCAACTGTATAATTTCTGAAAGTGGGGGAATGCGTTCCTGCTCTCTCCTCTTTTCCATAACCCTGACAGAGTCAAAAATAGATCTGGTGGCTTATCTATCTATCTTTATTCGTCACATGCACACTTCAAGCACAGTGAAATTCATCCTCTGCATTTAACCCATCTGAAGCAGTGAACAAACACACACACACACACCCAGAGCAGTGGGCAGCCCAGAGCGCCCGGGGAGCAGTCAGGGGTTCGGTACCTTGCTCAAGGGCACCCCAGCCCAAGGCCACCCCACTTCAACCTAACTGCATGTCTTTGGACTGTGGGGGAAACCGGAGCACCCAGAGGAAACCCACGCAGACACAGGGAGAACATGCAAACTCCACACAGAAAGGCCCCCGCTGGCCGCCGGGGTCAAACCCAGAACCTTCTTGCCGTGAGGCGACTGTGCTAACTACTACACCACCATGCTGCCTATTTATTTATTTCCTTCCTTCCTTCTTTCCCCTCCCCTGACGTTGTGTGCTGGAGTGCAAGTTGCACGATGTGTTTGAAGTCTTATGAAGACAAGTGGGCTCAGGCACCAAAACGCAGCATGTGGAGAAAATGTAGCTGGCTCCGCATGTTGCTGTTATTTTCACTCTGCTCGCACGGATTTCCGACCACCAGGGAACAAGTTCTTGAACGGGTTTAGGTCAGGCTTCTGGGAACCTTGGCATGAGCAAGGGTCTCCATGAGTTTTCAGCAGAAATTTGTCATCAAGAATGCGTCATCGACAGAAGGCATTGAACAGTGCGCAGCAGAAGTAAACAGTAGTCCAGAGATGGTGGATCACATTGCTTGCCTGCAAGCTTTGTTCTGTTATTTCTTCCCTGGTGGTCAGAAAGCTGTGCGAGCAGAACGAAAACACCAGCAACATGCGGAGCCAGGTACATTTTCTTCACACGCTGCGCTTTGGTCCCTAAGCCTCCTTGTCTTCATAAGATTTGCAGACATAGCAGATATTTGCTTTCTTATGTAGTGGCTGCCACGTTTGCTTAACACGAGAACGGTCCCCGATTCGAAACTGGGCGGAATCGGTGCTCATTTTTTTGAACTTGGCGGCGAACAAATGTCGAGCTGTGATCTCTGCTCCGTCCGTGCCTTTTGGAACAGTCCCAAACCGAGACGCTGAAAAAGCTTCGCGTGTTTTCTGCTGTGCAGTGGTTTCCCCTTTCACCTGACAAGCGAATAGACGCTCCTGAGAAACCTGGCAGAGCCATACTTTGCCTTTTGAGCTCTGCTTCCCTTAACGTCCAGTTATCTCATCTCATCTCATCATCTCTACCCGAGTTATCCTTCTACAGGGTCACAGGCAACCTGGAACTTATCCCAGCTGACTATGGGCGAAAGCCGGGGTACACCCTGGACAAGTTGCCAGGTCATCACAGGGCTGACACATAGACACAGACAACCGTTCACACTCACATTCACACCTACGGTCAAGTTAGAGTAACCAGTTAACCTAAACTGCATGTCTTTGGACTGTGGGGGAAACCGGAGCGCCTGGAGGAAACCAACGCGGACACGGGGAGAACATGCAAACTCCGCACAGAAAGGCCCTTGCCGGCAATTGCAGTCATTGTCTTGCTAAAATCAGGTACCCTCGAAACAGCCAGAAAGACAGACCCTTAACGTGACCGGATTGCTTTCTGTAGCTTAGTGGTTGTCATGTTCTCCTAGGTGCAGACGACCGTCGGGACAAAACCTCGTTTGCACGGTTTCCCTGCCTCTCTGGTTTTCCATCAAGGTCCGTGACGGCTGCTTTAAAAACAAAATCGGGCACGATCTACATTTCTGTTGACTGTGGAAGCATGGACATTGCAATTCGTCACGGGGAGGTGGTGTTCTCAAATGCCACTTCGTTGCTCGTTTACGGAGTGAGGTCAGGTCAACAGGGCTGCACACGGCATCAGAACGCTGCAAAGTGGCATTGACTCTGGAATGCTTCATCATGTCTCAACGAGTATTTGCCGGCCAACATTCAGACACATTTGCTTATTGACTCTCAAACCGTGACTGTGCAGTCCTCTGTTTGTGGAAAACATGCAAAGAAGCAGCTTGCCGCCAACGAAAGACAAGCACGCAGGCGCCCGTGTCCTTGAAGCACGCCCAGGTTTGCGCAAACCGATGCCATTCGACTGCATGCAATGCGAGCGGAAAGCAGAAGGATCGGCCCTCAGTCACCTCCTTGGCAAGGCAGTGACGAGCAACCGATCCGTTGCTGCCGTTTCCTCCCGGGGGCCTGCCCACGCTCTCTGCCTTTCATCAAGGAAACGAAGCGTTAAAGGGTGTGCGTTGGCCGGGAATCGAACCCGGGTCAACTGCTTGGAAGGCAGCTATGCTAGCCACTATACCACCAACACTGCGTGCCTGGCCTGGGGACAGATGCCTAAGTGCCATTGCTTCTGAACTTGAGGCCCAGGCAACAGCTGATCGGTCCAAGCGCTGAGGTTTCTGTAGTGTAGTGGTTATCATGTTTGTCTTACACACGAAAGGTCCCCAGTTTGAAACCGGGCAGAAATAGTGATGGGTTTGTTTATTTATTTATTTTTTGAATATGCCGATCCAGTAGTGGTAGTGTACATGCATTCAGCTTCAACACACTGGAATGGACAGTCTGTGTCGAATGTATACAGTGCCTTAGAATGCTGATTTTTCAGCATCTTTTAAGGTCAATTATAGCATGAGTGAGAGTATTGAAGAACACAGAAAATAACCACAGTAAGAAGTGGACTCATCAGGCTTTGAGCATGAACCATCACCAGACACAAACAGCAAAATCCCCAGTGTTGAATTCAGTGGCGTAGCCATGATTTTTTTCATGGGGTGGCCAAAGGGGGGCCAAGGATATACAGGGGGTGGCCATGCTGTGACTAAATAAAGGTGAGGTTAGGGGGTCCGGGGGTCCTTCCCCGGGAAATTTTGAATTAGCTAGATTTGAGTTCCTGTATTCTGATGTATCTGGTGGCATATCTGGTGCCTAACTCATGAACAAAACCCATGTGAGCCAAGAGGTCAGAAATTAATGTATTCATTTATTTATGTAACATAATGCATCTGCAAAACAAAGAAACCATCCAACTTGTTTACTCTAGTTAAGCATCAGGATTTTAACGATCACTACTAAAATGCAGAAGTAAAAACTAAAAGATCACCTGCCCCAGGCACCTGGGGAGTAGTAAGCATATTAGTCAGGCTTGAATAAAGAGTGCTTTGCTCGGGAAAAGGAAAATACTTGTATACTTAACTCATACATACAACATATGTAAACACTTACAACACGTTGTGATATTGTCCATTGTAAGTACTGTACAAACTAAATGTGTTGAGTTACAAAATGTGTTTGTGTGTGCATGTGTGTGAGTGAGTGAAAGTGTTACACTGATGTAACACATGACATAGATGAGGTGTAGTGCATGAGTGGTGTGTGTGTGTGTGTGTGTGAGAGAGAGACAGGGGGGAAGTATGTGCACTGCATGTAGATATAGATGAGCTCTGTGTGTGTGAAGATATGTTACATGTAAATACAAAAATGAAGTGCATAAGTTGTGTGTGTGTGTGTGAGAGAGAGAGTGTATGTTCAGAGTGCATGAGTGTTGTGTGTGTTATACGTGAATATAGAAATGTAGTGCATGAGTGGTGTGTGTGCTGAGAGTGCACGAGTGTTGTGTATACCAGTGAGTGTGTTACATGTAAATATAGAAATGTAGTGCATCATGCATGAGTAGTGTGTGTGTGTGTGTGTGTAAGAGAGTGTGTGTGTTGAGAGTGCATGAGTTGTATCTTATAGTGAGTGAGAGAAAGACATAGTGTGTGTTAAGAGAGTGAAGTGTGTGTTCATATATGAGTGAGAGAGAGAGTGTTAAGACAGTGCATGAGTGTTACATTTAAATATAAAAATTTAGTGCATGAGTTGTGTGTCTGTGTTGAGAGTGTATGAATGTTACATGTAAATATAGAAATGTAGTGCACAAATTGTGTGTGTGTGTGTGTGAGAGATAGACAGTGTGTTAAGAGATTGCATAAGTGTTGTGTATGAGTGAGTGTGTTACATGTAAATATAGAAATGTGGCGCATGAGAGGGGTAGGGGGACAGTGTGTGTTGAGAGAATGCATGAGTGTTGTGTATGTATGAGTGTGACAATTATTAATCAATGTGTACTCCCACCAGTAACACACAACATCTCACACACATTAATATAAACATCACACAACTTCTCTATATCTACTGTGTATCTAGTATCTATCTATGTGTGCACACAGCACAAATCCCACTGTAGCCGGATATCTATAAAGACACATATTTATCTATACGGTTGCATTTACATGTAAACGAAGGTTTCAGTCACTGAAAACAGATACTTTCGAAAACCCCAGGCAAAGTGGAGATTTCTGGAAACTCAGGAGATTTCTGGAAACTCTGAATTGTCTGAGGACAGAATTGTAACTGTATATCTACAAAGTGAGAACTTGAAGAAAGTATGAGATGAATAACTTACCTCCCAAATTAATCGCACATTCACGGAGTTCGTAGGTTGTTGTGTTGTAGGACTAGAGCATGACTATCTGATACCACCTGCTGCTTGAACACGTGAAACGTTTATGTGCTACGGTAATATGCATCCCCGCAGAAACCAAATAGGCGGAACAAAAATCCAGCAGGCGGAACTAACATTTCATGGGACATACCGGTTTTATAAATTTTATTGTCCGGCCCTGGGGTGGCCAGGGCGGGGCCAAGGCATGCCCTGGGGTGGCCACGGCCCCTCCTGTCCCCCCAGCTCCGCCCCTGGATATAGTCATAGAGAATTGATATCTGAAGAGTTGAAATAATAAGTAATATACAGGATATATATATATATATATATATATATATATATATATATGTGTGTGTATATATATATATATATGTGTGTGTATATATATATATATATATATATATATATATATATATATATAAAAGGAAGCTCGATAATCAATTTATATTGACTAAAGTAGAGGGGTGGGATTAAATAAGTTTTTACTTCAGCCCACTCCTTTTCGGACATGTAAACTCAAAACTGCTTAGTGCGTCCTTGTTTGCAGGCACATGCACACATAGGGCTTTAGGGGTGCTTGAGCCCCTGCCCTTTTTGCCTCGAATTAAATGTTGCCCTTTTAAAATAATAATAATCCTAATAATAAGTAATACAGTCCTGTTAGAAGTTTAAAACAATGGCGGTACAAAAACTCCACGGCAATCTACCAATGTTCTTGTAATCCGGGGTGGCTGTGTGCGCTGTAATCCGGGGTGGCTGTGTGCGCTGTAATCCGGGGTGGCTGTGTGCGCTGTAATCCGGGGTGGTTGTGTGCGCTGTAATCCGGGGTGGCTGTGTGCGCTGTAATCCGGGGTGTTTGTGTGCGCTGTAATCCGGGGTGGCTGTGTGCGCTGTAATCCGGGGTGGCTGTGTGCGCTGTAATCCGGGGTGGCTGTGTGCGCTGTAATCCGGGGTGGCTGTGTGCGCTGTAATCCGGGGTGGCTGTGTGCACTGTAATGCAGGGTGGTTGTGTGCGCTGTAATCCGGGGTGGCTGTGTGCGCTGTAATCCGGGGTGGCTGTGTGCGCTGTAATCCGGGGTGGCTGTGTGCATTGAGCTGCCGCTTCTCTGTCCATTGCTGCTCCGCTCACGTGCGGCCAGAGAGAGGGCGCGCACGGACTGAGTGAGAGGGAAGAAGCCGCTGCGCGCGCTGCCACAATGATAACAGAGGAGGCAGACAGTGAGGCAGCTGGAACATGTGAGCTGTGGTCTAACAGTTAGCCCTTTCAAACTGTATGGACATGACATCTGGGCGTTTGTAGGGTAGGGTGACCACCTGCTCATAAACCCAAGGTGGGAAAAGGGGTATGTTTTTGAGGGACAATGTGGGACGGCGCCGCGCCGGCCGCTGGAAGACTCACAGATAGTGGTTTACCCATTTCTAGCACATACTACCTTACATGGTATATCAATAATACCCTATTCTGCTGTTATTGGTGATGTATGGTCATGAACAGGCCACCAAATATTTTTTTTTAAATAAACATTCATAATATTTTGACCATTCAATGACTTGACAGACACACTTCCACTTATGATTTACTGAAGCTACTCAATTTTATTTATTTTCCATTACAATTTATTCACTTTAAATCAATCATAATATAATATTGAGTCTGAGGCTTTGCAGTGCATCAGTACAGCAGGAATAGTGACAAGTCTCCATTTAGTTTTCAGTGGATTAACAGGAATTGTAGTGGCTCAGCACCACAGAAACAGTAGAAAAAAAAGTCTCTTAACTCACAACCACAGCAAAAACTCTTCTGTGTTTGGGGACACCTTCAGGCCTTTGGGGACACGTTTAGGACTCACCAGCATCTGCATACATGTCAACCTTTGGTCAATCAAACCTGTATAGCCAACCTCCAAAATCCGTATTTCCCTTATAAAATCCATATAAGATGCAAATTAAAATAATTTACCTAAAATTTGAATGATAATTAACAATGATATATCCCAGTTACTTTTTATTCAATATTAATAACAATAAACCTTCAGAATGAATACAAAGCTCCAATGTTCGACAAAAACACAAAGTGCCACTCTAATGTTCTGAATTGTACTCCATGACAGCTTTTTTAGCACTCTGCACCAATACCCACTAGGCTGCATGTCACAGCAAGTGTCTGTGTTGATCTTGCCGGAGTGCCCATTCAGAATCTTTTCAGTCGCTAGTGAAAGTCGCTCAGATGGAAATACGCATTTCAAACAAAATACTTCCTGGTTGGCGGGATTCTTGCAATGCGGTGTGCGCATGATCAAAAGTGGAACGAAGTCTCGCTACCACAAGATAACGCGCGATTTCATAAGACTCTTTACTGGCTGTTTGTGCTTTCTGTGGCGTACAGTACGTTTGTAAATGTTATGCGCTCTTTTATCATCGTGGGAATTTATTATAGCTCTAAATAAATATTGAAGTTTTTTTAAAGAATCCGTATAACTTTATTTGTACGCCCGTATACTACGTTTATTGAATCAAATCCGTATAAAATACAGACATTCCGTATAGGTTGACATGTATGCATCTGAATGAAATAAGGAAGAGAGATAAGAGACAGAATTAAATTAATTTTTAATTTTTTTCACTGACGTTAGCTAGATAGCTAACGCAACACTGTTACATCCATTAATATAACTTTTAACTTTACCTTTGGTTGTTGTCTCTCGTTGCTCATTCAGTGGTCTTCTGAGGACTTTCAAGCAATCTTCGACGGAGGCAGGGGCAAGCACGTCCGTGACGATGGCTTCTGCCTTTGTCCGACCACATGCCATCATCTTCGCAATGTCGGAGTCCTGATACATCGTTGCAGCTAGCTTTGTGCCACAATCTCCTGCCCGATATGATATTGCGTGTTGGGCAGTGTGATACACACTCGTCACCTCTGCCGCAGTCACTTTGCCAGCTAGAGAGTCGTTTTTAGGTCGGAGGAAAGCATCCATAGATTTAGACGTTTCTTTCTGTTGCACACGTTTCTTGTGAGTCTCCGCGAGCCTGTGTCGTTTCAGGGCTACTAACATTTGTGCGAGTAATTTAAGTCTCTGTAGTTTAATAATCTGATTGTTAACTGACATGACCTGACCTGTTACTGTTCACAATCGATTGCCTCGGGCGTGCTTCGGTGTACATGCAAGTATCATATATCGTCGGGAAGCTTACATTCTCCTCTTGTATATATAACTAGTCATCGACCTCTTCCACAATGTGCTCAAATCAAATGTGGGTTATGTTTCAGAAAAAAACAAAAACAAAAGCTTGTGAAAAATGTACTCAGAAGCCTATGCAAAGAAGAGAGGCTCTCTGATCTCCTTCTCCTCTCGATTGAAAAAGACATACCGATAAATCACAATGAGGTCATTAATATCTACAGGGACATGGCCCCCAGAAGGTTACTGCTTTAAGGCCCCTGGAATGTTAGGCTTCTACCTTATGAGAAGAAGGACTGATTTTTATCATTTTGTCCATTAGGCTATTTACTTATTTGTTCAAAGTTCAGGTTTCACTGTTCAATGTTAAATCTTTAACAATAAAAAAGCCTAATAATGCACCAGTGTTTTATTGCTTTGCATGTCTTCCAAGCCTATGATAATGTGAGTGACAATTTTGCTGACACAAAAGAAATGGCAATTGCATATCACTTTCACCAACACAGGACACATAGCTAAGTACTTACCGGTACCTTCCTCTTAGTACGTTAATTTTAATTCTACATTTCCATATTTTGGAAAGGACCGGGGAAAAAAATAATGCACTTGCTGCCCTTTTTCTGACTTTGAGCCCCTGCCCCTCTATAATCCTGTGCACGTCCCTGCTATGTTTGTATTTTTGTCTTGTTTTCTTTTGTTTTGATATATTATTATTACCTATATTATTTAAGGTTTATTTTCTAATTTAATGGCTTTTTACGTGTTCTTGTTGCAAATGCTGTTTTGTTTTTCTTGTTATCTGCTTATTTATTCATTGTTTGTTTACATGTTTGAAATAAACCATCGTTATCATCATCACTGCAACCGCACTTGCTAATTGACACGGTAGCCAAAAGTGCGGGCTATTTTCGCGGCCACGCCCCCAGAGTGAATATTCATGAGCGAACTGGGCGTGGTGTTTCGCCCAGTGGAAACCTACAGTAACCCTTTGTGTACCGCGCACGGGGCGGGATTTTTTTTCTTCAGTCAGAAATATTGGTAGGGACACGCCCACACCGCCCACACCCAATTCTACACCTGTGTTGTTGAGCATGGAGAAAACCAGAAAATAGGGAAAAAGTTAGGGCAGGCAAAATAAAGATTTTTTTTCTTTCTTTTTTAAAATACGGTAACCATTCCTAAATCTACTATAATACCATATGAGAGTATAGAATAAAAGAACCAAATTCCTATTTTAATTCTCTACTGTAAAAAAAAAAAACATTTATTAACTTCACTTAAAGAGTGTCAAATAAGAATTAAAAAATCCTTTTTTTGAGCAAAGCCATTATTCCTGAAAATACTACAATATCAGGTTGATAGGAGCAAACCCCCATTCCAGCTCCCTGTTCTAAAAAAAAAATATTCTGCTGGATATAACATTTTCATTTACAGAACATATCAGATATTAAATTGATAAGAATAGATACCACACTTGACCTTAACCAAAAGGCCGAAAAGCAATAACTTACGTTGAACTCGTTAACATTTCTCTCCCATACCGCCCACACCCAATTCTACACCTGTGTTGTTGAGCATGGAGAAAACCAGAAAATAGGGAAAAAGTTAGGACAGGCAAAATATATTTTTTTTCTTTTTTAAAATAAGGTAACCATTCCTAAATCTACTATAGTACTATATGAATGTATACAATAAAAGAAATAAATTCTTATTTTTATTCTCTACTCTAAAAAAAACACTCACCAATTTCATTTAAAGATTGTGTTAAATAAGGAAAAAAAAGCTTTCTCGAGAGCAAAGACAGATGTACTATAACATTAGATTGGTATATGAAAAGAACAAACTCCAATCCCAGCTTCTTACTCTAAAAAAAAAAAAAAAAACCTGCTGGATATAACGCTCTCGTTTAAAGAACAAATCAAATATTAAATTGGCTAGAACAGATACTACACTTGATCCTAGCCAAAATGCAGAAAAATGATAATTTACTGCAGCTAATGGCTTTAAATATACCACTTCCACATATTAAAATCCAGAAAGGTAAACACAGCTAGACTCCGCCCCCAACAGCTGGATCCTTTTGAAGAGAGACATCATCTTTTGGGGCATGTGGGAGATGCTTTAATGCAAAACGATCAATAGTTCTAACATTTGTTGACTAAAAATGTTCAGCTCTGCCAGAGCAAAGCCTACAAAAATATACTGAACTCATTAACATTTCTCTCCATGGAAATCTTTAGTAAAAGGCGAAAGCTTTATGCGTCAATGAAGAGAAACCTGAGCTGCACTTAACACTGGATCAGGTTAGTGACACTGGATTGGAGGTGCCTTTACAGCTTTATTAGCCATTGCACGCAGGCAGAGAAATGTCTGACCAACGAGCTTTTTTGAAAGAAAGATCGATCGATCGATAGATAGATAAGCAAGCGGGGTGGGGGTGTTGAATTTTGAAAAGGAACAGTTGAGTGCTGTGTGATCTGTCCAATATCACGGATGTAGGCCTATAAATTAAATATGAAAACATCAGCTGGAGTTTGATTATTGACAGGAACGCTGTTGACCCCAGCAGTAAGTGATTTCCATACCACATTTTTTATTGATAAATGAGGGCTATTGGTTCATCCTCGTTAGTATAGTGGACAGTATCTCCGCCTGTCACGCGGAAGACCGGGGTTCGAGTCCCCGACGGGGAGGCTTTAAAAATTTATTAAGGGCGTCATGCAGTGGCGATAAAAGTCGCATTATTCTGCACCACAATGCTTTCGAGATTCGAAATAAATTGACCGTCGATTTTTCAAAGGCTTCCCGCGGTTGTAATCGGTCTTTATTTGATCATGCCCATCACTTGAAATTTTCCGCGTTCGCAGCGCCCCCTCTCGGTCAATGGAACAGCTGCGTGACGTCATACCAGTAACCACTCGGTGCAGTTGCAATGACGGACACACCAGAAAATAGGAGCGATGCTGAGGAAATTAGCTTTGATTTTACCGATACAGAAGAAGAAAATGGCCCACAAGTAGAGATTTTGACAGCTGAATGTCCTGGTGGTATCCAGCCTTACAGATTTGAACCTGAGCGCTCATCTTCAGAAGAAAATGAGGACAGTTCTGACGACGACAGAAACGAAGACGAGAATGAAGACCGGCGACTTGAAGACGTGTTTTGGTTGGTTTCTCTGACTAAATCACTACTTGTGTGTATTTTTAAAGACCATTTTCACTTGAATTAAAATGCTGTGTGATTAATCTATGATTATGTGTAATACTGATAGCTGTAGGGGGTGAAAGTATAGGTAGAAAGATTTAATTCTAGCAACTTGACAGCTTGCGATCTCGCGAAATGCAGTGGGCCTTCTGATACAGTAGACCCCTTGATATTTCAGTTTTCATCATTTTCCTTTTATTGCGGTTGATTTTAACTTGATATTCAGTATGTTATAGGCTGGGAGTATTGAGCTTTGTATTGTATTGTTTAGTAAACGTACAATCGTCAGTAATAAGTGATAATTATTAGTTAAAGGCAGCTCTGTGGCATAAATCTTTCAATTAATCTTCTGTCATCCATTTGCTAAAATTATGTGCCACATGTGTTATCAAGACAACACTTCATGTGACAAAGAAAGATATGACAAATACATAAATGTATGAAAATAATTTTGTACAATTAATGATTGATACATAAACACTTAAAACATGTGTGTGGCAGTGGGGGCGTGGTCAAGCGCCGGTCTGTGACAGGAGGGCGGAGCCAGGGAAGGTGAGTGGCAGAATCATTACACCTGACGGTAATTAACCTGTGTTTTCCCAGTAACCGCGCCCTATTTAAGGAGGCAGAGGGAGAGCAGAGAAGAGCTCATCCCGGGACAAGAACACAGTGTGTGTTTCGCTATCAGATTAAAACTGGCGGTTATACTGAAAAGTCTGGCAATAAAAAGCCTACTTGCATCTGAAGCATTGTTCTGCCGTCCTCTGTGCTCCACCCACACTTCAGAGAGTTCTACAGTGGTGCCAAAACCCGGGATAAGGTGGAGCACCAACCTCGCAGCCCCATGGAATCCTCCCCGTTCGCGGACCTGGTCCACGCCCTCACCACGGCTCAGCAAAGCCAGCACGAGGTGCTCATCACGCTCCGAAAGGAGCAAGAGCGGCGCTTCGAAGCCCTGGTGCTGGCTCAGCAGGAAGATCGCGAGGCGTTCCGGCATCTCCTCGCGTCAGCAGGGTCCACCAGCGCCCCGGGCCCGTCTCCCCTCACCATGACCAAGATGGGCCCGCAGGACGACCCCGAGGCGTTTCTCACATTGTTCGAGCAGGTCGCCGAAGCCGCCTCCCCCTCCTGATGGGAGAGGCGCAGCTGGCCGCGCTATAACTCCCCGCCGGCCTACGCGGACCTTCACTGGGCCGTCCTCCAGCGCGTGGGGCGCACGCCAGAACAACAGCGCCAGCGCTTCCGCGCGCTGGAGGACGGCCCGGCGAAGGTCCGTGTTGGCCGGCGGGGAGTTATAGCGCGGCCAGCTGCGCCTCTCCCGTCAGGCGGGGGAGGAGGCGCGCCACCCCGAGGCTTCGGCGACCTGCTTGAACAATGTGAGAAACGCCTCGGGGTCGTCCTGCGGGCCCATCTTGGTCACGGTGAGGGGAGACGGGCCCGGGGCGCTGGTGGACCCTGCCGACGCGAGGAGATGCCGTAACGCCTCGCGATCTTCCTGCTGGGCCAGCACCAGGGCTTCGAAGCGCCGCTCTTGCTCCTTTTGGAGCATGACGAGCGCCTGGTGCTGGCTTTGCTGAGCCGTGGCGAGGGCGTGGACCAGGTCCGCGAACGGGGAGGATTCCATGGGGCTGCGAGGTTGGTGCTCCACCTTGTCCCGGGTTTTGGCACCACTGTAGAGCTCTCTGAAGTGTGGGTGGAGCACAGAGGACGGCAGGACAACGCTTCAGATGCAAATAGGCTTTTTATTGCCAGACTTTTCAGTATAACCGCCAGTTTTAATCTGATAGCGAAACACACACACTGCGTTCTTGTCCCGGGATGAGCTCTGCCTCCTTAAATAGGGCGCGGTTACTGGGAAAACACACAAAACACAGGTTAATTACCGTCAGGTGTAATGATTCTGCCACTCACCTTCCCTGGCTCCGCCCTCCTGTCACAGACCGGCGCTTGACCACGCCCCCGCTGCCACAATGTGTTTTTAAAAAAATAATTTTTTTCTATCAATACCTAGCCATGACCTTGAAATCAGATCCATTGATAACAACAGTCACAAATAGTGTTCAGTGTTCGTTGTTACAGCCAAACACAATACACCGATTAGGCATTTTGTATCACAGAATATTAATACATCATTTCATAGTGTTTTGAGTGTTCAAAACTATCCACAAACTGAATAAATCCACAAAATCCGCAATGTAAACAACTCTGGTAAACGCACGCTATAGAGAAAACATGGGGACAGGCCAGCATCACCCAAGGGAGGTTACTGGTATGACGTCACACATAAGTTGACCTAGTTAACGGCTGGCTGCCTAAATTTGGCTGTGCGCGTCAACTTTAAATGCTTGTAGCGGGCGCATCGTGACACTGAGATCGCGGGAAACCGAGGGGCTTGAATAACCCACCAAACCCGACATTTTGACACATGATATAGCCTGATTGCTGAAATTACCGCACGACGCCTTTAACTTGTGCAGCAGGGGGATGGAGTGGTTCACACTGTCGCCTCACAGCAAGAAGGTTCTGGGTTTGAGCCCAGCGGCTGGTGGGGGCCTTTCTGTGTGGAGTTTGTGTGTTCTCCCTGTGTCAGCTCTGGTTAACCCCACAGTTCAAAGACATGTAGTTTGGTTAACATGGGGTGGTGTTGGGCTGAAGTGCCCTTGAGCATATGTATATAAAATGTGTGTGTATGAATAACCACATCTTGTGTCAATTAAATCTTATTAATAGTAACAGATCTAGATAAATCCAGTAACTATAGACCATACTTTAATATGCCTAAAGTCAATGTTAATGTCAATTATGACTATTATGAATTGCCAATGGTAGACCCTCTGATGATGTTCTTCTAATAATATTCTATTTCTAAGTCTAGTAAAAGTCAGACAAAAAAAAAAGTTTTCTGTGTTTTTAGCTTTTAGGTAAATATCAGAAAATTGAGTTAGCTAATTTAATGGATGCCCGCTAACCTATCTTTGCACATGGAGCGTTACCAAACCTCCCTCGTGATAGTGAGAACTGGCAGCCCGGATTTTTCCATTGACTCGCGCGCTTGACCCCCAATCCAATGTTGCTTTGGTTGGCCAAAGTTATGAGGTTGCTGTGGGGTACTAAGACTAGACTAAATAACAAAATTAAATGATTCAGACATCCCTAGTCTCCCGGACACTCTGGGAGTCTCCCCAGGAGCATGTAGACAGAGACAGGAAAGGCAGGAAAAACTTGATCTAAGTCTTATTTGGAAAGTTGTAAATTAAATTGTAATGACTGGCTATTGCTGATATGTGGTTTGATGTTGTGACATGTAAGTAAGTTTAGCAAACAATTGATTTGATTGATGTAGATTTATGGTGTGAAATGTAAAGAACTGTTGTTAATATGTGAATTGATGGTGTGAGATGTAAACAAGTAATGCAAATAATAGTGTAGATTGATGAGATGTAAATACTATTGCTAATATGTGAATTGGTGATGTATATTGTGAATAAGTTTTACAAATTACAGTGTAGATTGATGGTGAAACATAGGCTTAATAAGTTACCAATATATGCATTGATGTGAGATATAAATAAGTAGGCCATAAGCTGATAAAATATGTATTAAACTGATGGTGCGATAAATAAAAATGTTTGGAGAGATATTGACCACTGTGAGTGAAGAAGAGCTCCCCCTCCTTACAAAAGCCAATTTAACCACTGTCCAAACCAATGGATTTTTGACCAAAATGCTCTGAACGGATCAAACTTTGGTGCGCGAACCAGAACGGAACCCATTCCCTGTTGGTGGAAAAGGGCTACGTGTCAGTCGGTGCAAAGTCTTGTCGGGTCCATATCTTGTCTGACCAGTAGAGGGAGCGCACATGAAATCACCACCAGTGTCTTGTGCTGACTTGGAAGAGGAGGGGCCAAAAATTATGCAAAACCCTGCTCGGACGCTTTGCCTGCCCTCACGGAGTGGCCTACACCCTTGCAGGGTTACATCTCAGCCAGGCAAAGAAGCTCATACTTACCTGGCAGGGGCAACACCATGATCAAGAAGGTGGTTTGTCCAAAATGAGGCCCAACTATTGCACTCAGGTTGCGCTGACCTTTGTGAATTCCTCAAATGCAGGAAGCTCAACTGCATAATTTCTGGTAGTGGGGGACTGTGTTCGTGCTCTCCCCTTTTGCCTAATTCTGTTGCAGTCAAAAATAGAGCTGTTTGTCTTTCTGAAGTTTTTCTTTTCTTTGTGTTCGGATGTTTTACATCAAGAACTACTAGCTGCTTTAAATCTTGGAGGAGCTAGAAGGGTTATGCTCTTAAGGGTAACATGTGGAAAAAAGCTCTCTGTTTCTGTGTATTGCTGCGTTTCTGAGCACTAGGAAACAGGTTTTGTTCAGGCTTCTTTTATCCTTAGCACCCAGCTAGGGTTTCCATGAGTTTTGAGCAGAAAATGGTTGTTGAGGATGCACCGTGGACGGAGAGAATTTCACCGGGGTCATGCAGACCTTTGCGAATTCCTCAAATGCGGGAATATCGACTGCATAATTTCTGAAAGTGGGGGAATGCGTTCCTGCTCTCTCCTCTTTCCCATAACCCTGACAGAGTCAAAAATAGAGCTGGTGGCTTTTCGATCTATCTATCTATCTCCTTTCTTCCTTCTTTCCCCTCCCCTGATGTTGTGCGCTGGAGTGCAAGTTGCACGATGTGTTTGAAGTCTTATGAAGACAAGTGGGCTCAGGGACCAAAGTGCAACATGTGGAGAAAATGTAGCTGGCTCTGCATGTTGCTGTTATTTTCGCTCTGCTCGCACGGCTTTCCGACCACCAGGGAACGTGTTCTTGAATGGGTTTAGGTCAGGCTTCTGGGAACCTTGGCACGAGCAAGGGTCTTGATCAGGGGCATCACTAGGAATTAAGCTTTACTGGGGCACTGCACCCCCCCCCCCTCCCCAACACACACACACAAAATGCCCCCCCCGCACAACGCACCTTAACGTTCCTGTCCCCAACCTATGCAAAGTGGATAATTCTCATGCTCTTGTGGATGAAGTTATGCGAGGAATAGGTCAACGAGACAGAAAACACATCCCAGTCCCCAAAAAAATTATTGTTAGCATTTGGGCTTTTAATGCATGCTGATGCTAAACATGTCACCTCCACTCTCACGATTCACAAACTTAGCTGGTTAGTTATGACTGACTAGCACATAGCCTACAACCTTAATCTTACCTCTCTCACCCTCCTCCTCATCTGTCACTGTTTCCCTGCCCCGTCTCTGCTTCGTGAGAAGAATTGTCTGATATCCATCTGGAAAAGTAATTTAATATCGTTTAATTCGATGTAGTTTAATGGGTTTGTTAGAATATGGTTTGCTTAGTTTTGTTGCAAAAACTTCGCACTACCTTAACTCATCCAGAGCCCGTTCTCTGACTCATCCAAAGAGTAGACTCATCTCTCCAGTAGGCTAAATGGACTCATGGCACGCCACACGCACACTATGTTTACAGTGAGAATCTCCCAGACCAATCAGAAAATTAGTTAGAAAGAAGAGGCGATAGAAGTTTGAAACACACTCTGTCCTACAACTTACAGTAGATAAATGATCTGCCAAAGAAACTAGTTTGTTACAAAAATCGTTCAACATTTTCTTACTGGGGCACAGCTGATTTTTACTGGGGCATGTGCCACAGTAAAAAAGGCCTAGTGATGCCCTTGGTCTCCATGAGTTTTCAACAGAAATTTGTTATCAAGAATGCGTCATCGACAGAAGGCATTGCATAGTGCACAGCAGAAGTAAACAGTAGTCCGGAGATGGTGGATCGCATTGCTTGCCCGCAAGCTTTGTTCTGTTATTTCTTCCCTGGTGGTCAGAAAGCTGTGCGAGCAGAACGAAAACACCAGCAACATGCGGAGCCAGCTACATTTTCTCCACACGCTGCGCTTTGGTGCCTGAGCCTCCTTGTCTTCATAAGACTTGCAGACATAGCAGATATTTGCTTTCTTCCAAAATACGAGCACAGACCAACTAGTAATCATAAGAAGATGTAGAAACTTATCCTAAACTAAAAACACGCCCTCTGATGTCGTCACGGTTCGCACCAGGAAAAAAACAAAAAACAAAACTTCTATCCGGAAGGGGACCGACTTTTCAGGTTCCGAACCCAGAGATTAAATTGGGCGGAGCCCTCGGAGCTCACTGAAGCTGAGCTCCCTCTGCTTCAGTGTTTATTATAATATAATACTTTTATTCATTTTCATCTATTCTAAAAACACCATCAATATGAGAGTTCATCAATAATGATTTAGACAACAAAAAATAAGCTAAAGTGAATTACACCCATCAATTAAAAAAAAAACATTTTCATTGGAATTATCATTGAATGCGCTGTGAGAATGCGTGACATCACACAGCATCATCATACGTTTAATCTCATCTCATTATCTGTAGCCGCTTTATCCTTCTACAGGGTCGCAGGCAAGCTGGAGCCTATCCCAGCTGACTACGGGCGAAAGGTGGGGTACACCCTGGACAAGTCGCCAGGTCATCACAGGGCTGACACATAGACACAGACAACCATTCACACTCACACTTACGGTCAATTTAGAGTCACCAGTTAACCTAACCTGCATGTCTTTGGACTGTGGGGGAAACCGGAGCACCCGGAGGAAACCCACGCAGACACAGGGAAAACATGCAAACTCTGCACAGAAAGGCCCTCGCCGGCCACGGGGCTCAAACCCGGACCTTCTTGCTGTGAGGCGACAGCGCTAACCACTACACCACTGTGCCGTCCGTACCTTTACTATAAAATACTTTATATTTTATGAGGATTTGTGTTGTACGAAGTTGTAACTATCTGCTAAACATGATGCCTTAGCAAAGTAGACAGAGGTAAGTCATGGTTCTTTTGTTTATTTTGTCTTTAGTTGAGAAACTTTCTCAGGCAAAATATACTAGTGCAGCAGATGACATAAATAGCGTTAGCTAACACTGACAGACAGGATGCTAGTCGAAAAATTCACGCATCCATTTGCTAAAGTTCAGATTTTTTTGTCTGTAGTTCTGTCATATTTTATCTTCATTTACTAAGTTGTAGCTGTTTTCTGTGTTTTTAGCTTTTAGGTAAATATCAGAAAATTGAGTTAGCTAATTTAATGGATGCCTTAAATGGTCGACCTGAACTGCTGGCGACATGGATTTCTCTTGGCTGCATCGTTCTGAAAGTGCTTGTTTCATGAAAGGTGCATCAGAAAATACCTGGTTTTCTGTGTGTGATGTGCCAAATACACTGTAAAGTTGGCAGATAAATAAAAAATGCTTCTTTGCATCTGAATTCTGTTCCAAAAATTACTAAAAGCTTGTCCACCATTATTAGATCACAGTGACTGATGGGTAGGCGGATTTCACTTGGCTGCATCGTTCTTAAAGTGCTAGTCTAATGAAAGTTACGTCAGAAAACCCCCAGTTTTCTGTGTGTGCTGTGCTCAATTACACTGTAAAGTTGGCGAATAAATAAAAAACTGTTTCGAAAAATGCTTTTTTGCATCTGAATCCTGTTCCAAAAATCACTAAAAGCTTGCCCGCCATTATTATATCGCAGCGATTTACAGCTTGGCGGCGCTGTACGCTTGACGTTATTTGCACCAGTACCTTCTTTTGTTTCCACACGGACTCTATAATATTCTCCTCAGTGGTGTGAATTCTTGATACCGATTCTTTTGAAAAAGACACAAAAGCTCTTCAAATTCGTCCTCAGTCTTTGTTTTTTTGTTTGAGGATGATTTGGAACCAATAGCCGAGCAAGCAGACTCAAAAGAGAACCCATCCTCATCTGAGTCACACCAGATAGTGAGATTATAAAGAAGTTCCCTTCTATAACTTTGTGCCACATTGTCAAAATTTGCAACAGACCCCTTGCACTGATGTCACACTTATATTAGCAACCGTTACTGCCATTATCCTGGGGGACAAGCGAACTTTGTTTACATACTGAAGGCAAGCAATATTGAAGATGTCAGATGTCTGCAGTTCAAAGAAAGCTACCACTAGAAAAGCTTTACTACCAGAGTGCTTGGATAATCTAAGTCAGAGAGAAGCAAAGGATAGATACAGACAGAAGTTAGCTTATTTATGATGTGTGCAAAATTGCTTGAAATTTTTTGGAGTGACGATGTCCATTTTTGGCCTGGGTTTACCTACATGGATGTTGGAATGTACCTTCTCACTGCATTTTCCCTGTTTTAATAAATTAAAAAAAAAAAAAAAACTTATCGTTTACTGAAAGGGAAGGGCAGGGAGGTCTGAGAATCCATCAGTTGTGGTTTGTTTACACTTGATACTAAAACTGGTAGCGTCCTAGCCAACAAAAGTAAGATTCAGAGAGAGTTTCACTAACTCTTTATAGGCTCCAGTGAGAATTGAACTCACAACCCCTGGTTTACTAAACCAGTGCTCTCACCACTGAGCTATGGAGCCTTAACTCTTTTGCACTCACTGAAGATTGAGGCCAAGTTTAGATTAGACCGTATCTGTCTCGTTTTCTTCGCGGATGCACTGTCCGTTTACATTAAAATGCCTGGAAACGCCGGGAAACGGGAATCCGCCAGGGTCCACGTATTCAATCCAGATCGTGTCTGGTCCGGTGCTGTGTAAACATTGAGAATACGCGGATACGCTGTGCTGAGCTCTAGCTGGCGTCGTCATTGGACAACGTCACTGTGACATCCACCTTCCTGATTCGCTGGCGTTGGTCATGTGACGCGACTGCTGAAAAACGGCGCGGACTTCCGCCTTGTATCACCTTTCATTAAAGAGTATAAAAGTATGAAAATACTGCAAATACTGATGCAAATACTGCCCATTGTGTAGTTATGATTGTCTTTAGGCTTGCCATCCTTCCACTTGCAAGTGGTAAGTGATGTGCATGCCCGATATGCACTGAGATCACACACACAGCTGCTCAGTCCCGAATCGTGGCTTGTGCACTTCACTCGCGCGCTCTGTGAGCTGTGCAGGGCTGGATTGCGCACCCTCCAGAGGGCACTCGCTGTTCAGGGCGGAGTGATTTGGAGCGCAGGATGCCTGCGGAGCTGAGCGTATCCGTGTATTAGTGTTGCTGTGTGCACGCGAGTCATGTATTGGCGTTGCTGTGTGCACGCTAATCGTTTTAAAAACGTTAATCTGATGATCCGCTGATACGGTCTAATGTAAACCCCACCTGAGGCCACAGCAGAACCTTGAAGACCCTGCACTGATCCCCAAAACAGCCCCCAGAAACTGCTGTAACGTCACTCACAACTTTAGTTCCTAGCTGCAGTTAGCTTCTGCTTACTATTTGCCTCACAAAAAATGGACACACATTTTAAATAATGCAGTGTGTCAATCGTAGAGTGGGCTGTGGGCTGTGCATTCTGGCTACTTTCTCATCTGAGCTAACAAAAACACTGGACAGGCCAAGACCTCAAGAGACAAACCATAAGCACTATGAGTGACCTCACTGATCTCCAGGCTCTTCATGTGGGGCCATCCTCAGTAGCAACCAGTGGTTTTCAGGTGATGAGAACTGCAACCCCAAAAAAATTCAACCAGTATTTTTGGTTCTTTTTTGATCGCCTGCCCAAATGAATTTTGGCGGGGGATATAGAAATGGGTTCTGTCCGGCGGGCTGTCCGTCCGGTCACATTTTCGTTTCTGGGCCATATCTTTAAAAGTACTGAAGATATCTTCATAAAACTTTGTATACATATCAAGCAACATGTGAACTGGTGCCTTTTGCTATTTTGGATTTTTGAAAAAAGTATTTTTCAAAATTTACATAAAAAATATATTTTGACTTAGTTTCTAAGAGCAATGTTCATTTCCAGAGCATATATCCAAAACTATTCATGATCCAGATTTGAAACTTGGTATGCATGTTAACAAGGTGATGGTACGGGTTCCTAATTTTTTATTTATCTTTTTATTTTTTGACATTTCAACGTTTAGGGTGGCACAGTGTTGTAGTGGTTATCACTGTCTCCTCACAGCAAGAAGGTCCTGGGTTTGAGCCTAGTGACTGACAGGGGCCTTTCTATGTGGAGTTTGCATGATCTCCCTGTGTCTGTGTGGGTTTCTTCTGGGTGCTCTAGTTTCCCCCACAGTTCAAAGACATGTGGTTAGGTATATAGGAGCCATGGCCTGAGGTTGGGCTGAGGTGCCCCTCAGCAAGGCACCTTACCCCCAACTGCTCCCTGGGCGCTGTAGCATAGCTGACCACTGCTGTGGGTATGTGTGTGTGCTCATTGCTCACTTGTGTGTGTTCACTGCTTCAGATGGGTTAAATGCAGAGGAGAAATTTCACTGTGTGATTCAGTCGATGCTTGAGTGTATGTGAAACAAATAAAGGCTTCTTCTTCTTAAATCTACTTGGCTAGATAACGCATGTTCAGTACTGACACAGATACTAGTAAACAATCCTGTTGCCATAGCAGTGTGATTCTTGCCCTCTAAAAAGATCTCTTTTCTCCATGAATAAAAACAAAAGCATGTCACATAAAATTATCAATGAGCCGGTTTATTTTACACCCAAATGCTTGACACTTGGCATCTTTAGGGTTGTTAACAACAATTTAGAAGCAATGTGTCCAATAGCTCCACTAGCCTCGGTAAATCATGTTTGGAGCATTGATCTCTACGTAAAAATCTGGAAAGCTCAGAGGCTCGTCAGAGTGACACCATCTGACCGCCATCTTACCACTCACATCGTTGAGGAGAATGGTCATTTAGGCTACTGGAAGCTAAACAAAACTGGTCAAGTTATTGATGTAGTTGGTGAGAAAAATTACAAGAAAAATGCCTGCATGTGCAGCAGTGAACTGTACAAACTGTCAAGTCAAAGGTTGTGCACGGACATTTCACCTGTGAGTATTGGTAGTGTGTGATCATTTTTACATGTGTGTGCGCAGTGCCATTTGCGTGGACCCACCTACAGCATTTTATGATGGTTTGCAAGAGCAAAAGAAAAAAAAAATTGGTCTCATCATTTTGTCTGGTTTTGTTGAAAATCTCACAGTGATATCTGGGATGAACACTGTGACTGTGTCAGATTTTTGATGGAAATGTCCCAGACTAGATCAAAGCCAAAGTCTAGACATGTTTGATATTGAATGTGAGAGCTCAAGCTCAACGGCTCAAACTCAAAAAGAAAAATGAACTGAGTAAATTAGCCTCAGTAGCCTAAATGAAAGAAGGACCATAGCCTTAGGCAGAAATGGCAGTGAGGGATGCAAATAAAAAGAGATGTTGTTGTTCTAGTTTGGTCAGTAGTTATTTTCATTTACCTCAGGCTAAGCACAAATGACAATGTCGATCATCTACACACGTCACACCTACTTGCACAAATTGACAAAATGGGCATGATTGTCTGTTTTAACATGATTTTAGTTTAAATTGAGTCCAAGTATATTGATAAGTACTCTTAAATCAGGGTTGGTCATATTTCCCGGTCAATGGCTTATTTCCCGGACGGCGTCCAATATATGATTTCCTGTACAAAGAAAAACTGAAATAATCTCTGTAAAAATAATTATAGTAGTAAAAGAGCCGTTCAAAAAAATGATCAGAGACTGAACTGAAAAAGGAAAAAAAAAGAACAATAACAGTGAAGGGGAGTGCTATAAAGATATGTAAGGAATGTGGGTAAAGTTGAGAAAATAAGAAGAGGTAATGAAAGGAAAAAAGTCAGGAGACACTTTTCTTGGGGCAAATTTGATCGGACATGACAGTTTAACACAGAAGCCAAATACACGCGATTTGAGTGGTAAGATGGCAGCCAGCTGGCTTCACTCGTCTCAACAGCAGGGAATAGGCTATGAACGCTCCAGATTTTTACAGAGAGCTCAGTGGTTTGGAGTCGGTGACGTCACGATTTGTCCTCAGAATGTGATATTTGAACCTTGGAGAGAGGAAGATGGCGGTGCACAGGAACACTGTTTTCCTTTTAAAATAAAATCTGTACACAGTATACAGGTACAAATATGAACAAGTGAACACTCAAACACGTCTGATATGGATATTATCTATCAGTATAAAGGAATTTACTTTTTGGGTTTTGTTTGGCTTTAATTCAAGGTATTTAACAAAAATATTCTTTTAACCATTTAGGAATTATAGCAGTTCATCGTTGTGGTGCAAGGACCTGATTGAATCCACATTGCAACCGTAAGGACTACTATTAGGGCCCAAGAACCAGAAGTGCAGGCTGAGGGCCTGAGGGTCTGTTCCTCCAGTGACACATGCATCTTTGGCTCAGGCCTCATACTTGTGAAAAATCAAAAATGTACATTGTATGTGGGTTTTGGCATGATTGAGGAGCTCCATAGCGTCCCCGAATGCAAGCAATGTTTAGATTTTTGAATGTGTTTATTTCTGTAGTTGTCACAAAGTTTGTTCGATCTCCATGGTTTTTGGTGGGGACACTGTCATCACCATGACAGACATATTTCACACTGGCTTATATTTGCTCCACTCAACAGGAAGTCAGCTATTTTGAAAGTTTTGCATTTTAAAAAAAAATAATTTTTATGTACTCTTTCAAACTCATTGGATTCGCTTGAAATTTGGCTGGTATAAACTCCAGATATATGAAAATTAATTGCGATGGTATAGTAGATATGGCCTATTTAAAAAACAAAAAAAAAATGGCTCATTGAGTGTGACAAAAGGGTGAAAAATCTAAACTCCACTCAAATTACATTTTGTGTTTGCTGTGTACTACAAAATCCACATTTTCTGAAATGGATGTCCATTTAACTCATGTAGCACTAGTTTTGCTGTGAGGCAGGCAAATAGCTTTCAAAAAGAGGATAGACCTTGATGGCTATAAATACTGTATGTAGGAACTTGAAAATCGTAGCACTCCTGACACATGCCACTTCTCCATTGTGTACTGAGAAAAAGCACATCCAACAACATATCCTGGTACAGACTGCATGTCCTTCAGGTAAACTACATAGCCAAGTCCCCAAAATGCAAAGCGCATGCACAGTAGGGCAATAAGTAATTTTACTGTAACACTCCTGACAGTTTTGAAGTGCTTTGAAAAGCTTTCAGCCCACCGCCACTGTGTTAGCGACATAAATGGTTTGTAGCAGAACAGAAGAACAAATGAAGAATTGAGAAAATGGTCACAGGTTTATTATTTAGGGCAATTTTCAAGCAACAGTGATGCTGTATTTGGTAAAAAAGATAAATTAATTCCAAGTCAACACATTCGGTGCCAGCTGGTGTAACAACAAGGCTGTCAACAGTAACTGTGAAACACCTGTCGCTCTCAGATTTGAACCACCAGTTGGATATCGAACATCAATGATCAGCCATCAGAGTACCTGTAAAATTAAGCAGATTACTGTTGAATTAAAAGTTTTTTCACAGCAAATGCATAACAATCCTGGCATTTGTGACACTTTCAAGGTAGCAACACCAAATTTGCAACAGATTCTCTTTGACATAAGGACTTTCTGGAGAATTGCTGACTTCATCTGCAATAGATGAACATGGTTCCTGCTACCAGGAGCGCTGCCAGAAATTTTGGGCCCCATGAAAGATTAGAATTTTGGGCCCCCCAACTTTGCCCACCCTCGTCACAATTGCACTATTGTCATTATTTGACTTTTGATAGCCCATGGACCTTGAGTTTGTGACTTTGTTATTGCATTTTATGCATTAACCTACCAGGGACTAGATGAAAACTGGTCAGTGACTAATTCTGGTGCATTTACAATCACAAATGAAAATTCAAGATTTTGCCACATGCCTTCTTGTGCTAGGACAATTGGTAGTGAAATGTGTGATGTGACTGCTAATAAATCATAGAAAAAGTTTTCTACCCAGCATCAAAATACCTATGGAAATCCCATGGCAATCTAGCAAACTGTATATGGCGCTCGCTCATTAAAAACTTCAATCCTCAAGCATTTATGGGTTGTATTGCTGCTTACCTCCTTCTCCAAAGGGGGGTTCAGTGGTTTGGTCAGGCGGAGGTCCCCCTGAGGCTGAATCTGTGCATATTTAGGGCACCCCATTAGTTATGAAACTGGTTATTAGCACTAGTTATTAGCACCAGCATAACGTAATATTTCATCTTGTTTATCACACAAGTCAGTTCAGTTATTAAAATGGAAAAAATGTCACTGTACAAACTGTAAAAGTGTTCTCTTGATAGGCTAATCCAACCATGTTCATACTGTTCATTTACCATTCGCTAATATTTTGAACACACGTGAGCGATAGCTACCTTTCTTTGGGAAAAACTGAGTGACCAGTTGCCTGCCTCTCCGGTCCCTCTCAGCTTTCAGCTGCCTTTCTTTACATTTTTGACAGCCACTCTTCATATTTAGTGATCATAGACTGTACACAGTCCACTGCTGGCTGGCTGGCTGCTGCACCGTGACACAGCAGCAAGTAGCGTTGCACTGATCAGCACACAGATTTAACGCATCGCGCTTCTACCAGAACTGGACCGTACCATTTCGCAAAAGGGGGAGGGTTAAATGACAATATGTTGAAGAACTCAAGAAATAGACAACCTTGTTCAATTAGCTCATTTTACCAGATGGAATATTGCATTGTTGTTATTTCAAAAGTCTTATTAAAATCATTAAAAGCATATTATCAGCCCCTTAAAGGGCCCCATGGCAGTGCTGGGCCCCTAGAATTGTTCTAACCTTTCCCCCCCGGTGGCGCCCGTGCCTGTTACACAGCATTTGGACCTGAACAAACAGGTAAAGGAATCATCTTTAAGTCTTCTCATTTATTTCAGAACAATAATTAGAACAATTTTTACAATAGAACTGCATTCCTGTTTTTTTTTTTTTTGTAGTACTGGTATACTGCCCAATATAATGGTAGGGGATACACTGTGTTTTTTGCAAAAATGAGCCTTTTTTTTGTTTTTAAATGTCCTCAAATGAGGACATAATGGCAGACAATCAATTTGCTTGAGATGCGACATGAAATCAGATGCACGGGTCTTCATGGTCAGGACACAGTTACTTTGATATCCATTAAATTTGGTACGAGTGGAAGTTTTTAACATTGGGTTGAGTGATGTCACCCATTTTGGATTTTGTGTATTTTTCACATATTTTTTACAATATTTTTTTTTACTTCCTTCTCCAGAGTTCATCGGATTTCTTTGAAACTTGCTTGGAATAAACTTCACACATATTTAATGATAAATTGCAAAGGAATAGTGGATATCTCAAAAAAAGACACAGTCGTGGAAAATTGATTTCCACGAGATGCCAATCCAAAAGAGGAAGCAGACATTATTTGGTGATACTTGGTTTGATCAGCCTCAAATTGTGAGCATGGCACTGCATTTTCACATGGAGCATTGTTCAAATGTATCATGTTTCACATTTACTATTTTATATTTTGCACTTTCATATGTGCTGTAAATAGATATTTTTCCTCCTAAATTCATTGGGACAGCAGTGCTGACAATGTTTTCCCACCTTGAAATCCACCTTGTCAGCACTTTCACTCACTGTTAGCAAGGTAGATTTAATGATGATTGAAAGACTGTTGTACCTGCTGGAGCAATATTCCCTCAATGTTGGTCAAGTGGATTTAAATGTATTGTAACCAGGGTTTCCACTGGCACTCGTCACGCTTGTCACCGATGAACATAATCCATCAATGACAAAGAGAAAATTACTAGCAGTCGTCACCATGATGAATGTATTTGTCATCATTATCATATTTCATCTTTTCTAGAACTCCCTCCACAAATCCGTCCGTTTGCCAAAATCCAACCCCAGTGAAGAGACGGCAGGAAGCCAGAGTGTAAACAATGAGCACATGCTTGTGACCAATAAAAATCGACAACACATAATGCCCAAATAAGCTCCAAGCTTTTGACCAATTGCAGTGTGTCTTAATCGGTCTGGTGTTTTGGTGGAATTATCTCTGCGTGAACCAAACAATGGCATAGTCTAAGCTGGCAAAGTTTTTTGGGTGGGCTTCTTTAAGCACTGAAGATGATTTAAGGACTAAAACAGCCGTGAGGGAGGCACACTTGGAGCCCCTACTGTCCCCAAGCACATCAGACAGTGTCAGTAATAGAGGAGTCAGTTAAAAAAAATGCCAAAGTAAAATTGATGTCAGCTGCAGCAAGAGACTGGAGGGAGCTACATTTTGGGGTGGCATGGCGTGTTGAGCTCGCGTGGGCCATGCGCTTGGCTCACTATTGCAATACTCTGTATTGGCAGTGCTTTTACAAGCAACCTCTGCAAACATTTTATGACAGTGCTTTGACTCGACCTGCCAACCATCTGTAGGCAGTGCTGCTAAATAAAGCCAGTGTTGTAAAATGAACCCTAGAATGGACTGCAATGACCAGTTTTCACCCATCGTATGGCAAAGAGAATCTCAAACTTACTCGTAAGCATTCTAAATTACGTAGGGGAACATCAAGGCATCTGCTTCAGTACCTTAAGATGCAAAACTGGAGTTCAGCATGGTATCAGCACACCATCCCAAACATCAGTAAACAGGACTCAACAAACATCAGGATCAACACTGAAGAATGCATCTCCACTGGATACCACGAGCCGAACACTGCTCCTTAGTCCGCTCGGCCAGACCGACAGCCGGGCACCAAAGTGAGACGCATCGTTGACCATACGCAGGTCTTATGCTGACCACATGAGTTGGCAATGCACTTGGGTCACTGTTCAAATACCTATCTACAGTGACCAAAAGAAGACCACCACCCTGCTTATCCTCACCAAGAGCGACAGGCTAAACGCAAGCTTGACACTTACTGTGCGGTGAGCTCTTTGGGATGGCACGTCTGACTTTTGTTTCCAGATCGTTGGAACTGCTCCATGTACCGGACATCGCTCAAATCCTTCTATGTGAATCTGCCTCACAAATGTATCTTTTTCAAAATGTATGGAGCAGACACCAAACCATCCTGTCGGCTTGAAGTTACCTCTCTTTGTCAGTACAAATCAAACCCATTTTTTCCGCAAGTGTCCTGCCAACTTTTGGGCTACAATGGATCAAAATTCTGCTTTTTTTAATGGCTACACTTGAACAGCCTTGAAGGACACACCCCTTAGAAGGCATGCTTTGGTTTTAGTTTTGTTGCAGAATAAATTTTAAAAAAATCATTAAAAATGTGCTCCAATTTGCAAAACAGATGAAGCCAGAAATGCCAACGAACTTTTAAGCATTTCGCATATGATGTCACTTCTTTGAACAAACAGTAACTTACCAGGAACGCGTTCGTGTAATGGTGGACTCAAAGAGCCAAACTTTACCAAATAAACAGAACATGTTCCTGGTCTCATATTAAAATACAATTTAGACAGTAAACTATTAAACATGTCTAGTTTTATCGGGTATAATTCCCAGGGGTAATGTAATTTTCAGAAGACTGGCACTTTAACGGAAACAAAGGGTTTGGGACATGACAGCTTGCTTGACCAAAAGGAGCATGCACTTGAGATAGTCTGTGCATGTGAGTTCAGAAGCCACAAACAAAGGCTTCAGAGGTTCCACTGAGATTTGAACTCAGATCACTGGAGTCAAAGTCCAGGGTGTTAGCCATTACACCATGGAACCAAGACATAGTTAAAGGGTTGTTTTCACTGTCAAACCTTTGAATGATATAATGAAATTCCAGCAGCACATGAACACGATTGAAGGTTTTACCTGAAATCATCAACCTGCTGGAAAAAAAAAAAATTCTAGAAACCCTGACTGCTGGCTACATGGTTAATCATTCATTGTTGTTTGTATTAATTTCTAGTTTTGTAGTTTATCAATCAATGTCAACAGGCAATTTACATTATAACCATATGAAAATCCAGGTCAAAGGTCGCATGTCGTTCCATGAACTAAAACTTTATATTTTTACATCTAGAAACATAAAATACCTAATGATATTGTAATATGTGGCAGATATTCACAAGAAACTGAAAAAAAAAACTTATCTGAAAATAATTTAAAAATCTGAATATTTCAAGCATGCAATTTTTTACAGGCTAAGAAATTAATTCTGATCGAATTTTATTTATTGCAGTAGGACTCCAAATACTCTCGAAGCATTCTATTCCAAAAGTTTCTCAAGCTTATTTTTGCAAAGGCATGCTAGCTGAAGCTTCCATTTTCACTCACATGCAGGCAAAACTCCCAACAAGCATTCAATAAACACAAACCATGAGCATAAAACCAATGGCCCGTTAATAACCCACGATAGCAAATATCAGAAGTGGAATTCAAACCCACACCTCCAGAAAAGACTGCAACCTAAACACAGCGCCTTAAACCACTCAAAATCTAGGTTATACTTAACCAGGTTAGTGACACTGTATTGGAGATGCAGAAAGCTGGTAGAGAGTAAGGTGGCCTGGGCCAATCTCTTCCACCTTGCTTTATTAGCCATTGCACACAGGCAGAGAAATGTCTGACCAATGAGAGTTTTTGATAGAAAGAAAGAAAGAAAGAAAGAAAGAAAGAAAGAAAGAAAGAAAGAAGGGGTTGGGGTGTTGTGTGATCTGTCTAATGAGAAAGTAGGGGAAAGAATTACTGCAGACTAATGGTCCAGTAGCTTGTTGAACATGGAGAAAACCAGGCAATGGGGAAAAGGTCGACCCAGCAAAGAAAGAAAGAACTTTTTTCTTTACTTATTTTTTTAACAAGACAATTTCTAGATCTACTACAATACCATATGAACAGATAGAATAGAAAAAGCTCTATTCCTACTCATTATTTTAGAAAACTCATTTATTATCTTTATTTAAAGAATATATCAAATAAGAAAGCTGTTTCTTCGTATTTAGAACAAGGCACTATTCCTGGAGATACTCAGAGTGTGAATTACCCCACCATAATTGGGGGCTACCATCATGGCCCACTATCATATCAATCGCCCCCCCCGGTCCTGTCCCGTCTCATCTATGAAAGTCGGTGTCAGTAACTCAACACAATAACTCTGATCAATAATTTTTAATGTCATTAAGAAGCATGACAAACCATACAGTACTACCACAGAAGAAAAACAGCAGTACAACCTGATAACCTTCTTTGTCAGAACAAACTGGGTATCAACACTACAAATGAGTCACATACAGTATATACACACATGCAGAACAGTCCTGCTGAATGTCTTGCTCTCTTTCGTCCTGCTGTGCCTCTCCTGTCTGCTGGGAACCCATTTTCTTTATTCACATGAACAGTGTATAAAACCTAACTGCACCTACACTTGTACTGTAATTGTCTGTAGATCTTAGTGCTAATATTTACTACTTACTCTTTTAGCACCAAAAAAATGCCTGATGTTTGGCCCTTTTCTTTTCGTCATGTTTGGCCTACTGTCTCTGTGAATAAACTCAAACAGGGTACTCAGATGAAACTATGACTATCTTAAAAATAATACAAAAGGAATGTAAGTAAAAACAATAGAAAACATCCATGTACTAGGCTATTTTGCTTAGGCTAGCCTACTACCTGGCTCTTTTTATGTTGCCCCCAGTCCCCAGAGGTTCTGATTGTAATTTTGCATAGGCTTAGCTAGGCCTACATCAGAACTTCTTGTGCCTAATCACACACACAGGATGGGCCTATGTGCCAAATGAATTTCAGAAGGGCACAATTTATTCATGATAAAATGAGAATGGAAACATATGGAGTTCTTCTCCTTTGAAATGAGAATCGTTTCTATACCACACTGTAATAAGCTTGATTTAAATAGAGACTTAGCTTATCTTGCTAACTAACGTTGGTAACTAACGTTAACATCCGTCCACTGTAGCCTACTGGCCTCAGTGGGTAAGTAATTCAATGTATAAAGATGTGACATGAGCTGAAAGAACAAATCACTTTAATAAATGAAAGTTGTAAAATAATACATTTTCAACCGGCTAAAAGTTGGTTAGCAACTAACATTACCAATGCACGTCTTCTGCTGCAAACCACAGACTGTATAAATTGCTGCAAACCCATGGACTGTATCTGATGAATCAACTGAATACGGTGTGGACTAGAAGCTATTGCTTCTAGCGCAGGGCTTTTCAAAGTGTGGGGCGCGTCTCCCCTAGGGGGCGCCAGAGTTCTTCAGGGGGGCGCAACGTGAGGAAAAATAAACCAGAATAAGTTACTATTGCGGACATTTAGCGAACTTCAGCTAGCCTTTGCCAGAGACAAAATGGATCGATTTTTAGTACCTAAATCTACAGTGAGTGAGGAGACAGAGTCTGGGCCAAGCAAAAAAAGAAGGAAGTATGACCACGATTATTTAAAGTTTGGATTTTCATGGACTGGATCTGAAGATGCTCTACTGCCACAGTGTGTTGTCTGCCAAGAAGTGCTAGCTAACGATGCTATGAGATGTTTAAAATGTGTAAAACAAGATGTTTAAAAAAAAAGCACAGATGTTTAAAATGTGTAAAAAAAAAGAGGTTTTCAAAAAGCACAGATGTTTAAAATGTATAAAAAAAAAGATGTTTTAATAAAGCTCATATGTTTTAAATGTGTAAAAAAAGATGTTTTCAAAAAGCACAGATGTTTAAAATGTGTAAAAGAAAATGGAACATTAAGTATAGCAACAACAAAAATTGTAGGGGGGGCGCTGTTGTTTATTTGCTCTCTGCGGGGGGGGGGGGGGGGGGGGGGGGGGGGGCTGACTCTCCCACACTTTGAGAACCCCTGCTCTAGCGCGTTCTAGCGCTGCGGTGACTAAAAACGGTCCACAATAGGCTGTCTGTCTGAAATCAATTTACATTAAAATGTTCCTACAATAAGAATGCCGAATGGGAGTTGGTTTGAATTATATATTTCCTTTTCACAATATCAAAAAAAAATATCGGACCCCCCAAAACTTATATTTTTGTTTCTTTGGGGGGCACTGGGTCTTCATTGGGGGGTATAGTACCCCCCAGTAATTCAAACTATGGAGATACTATAATACCAGGTTAAGGTGGAGCAGAAGGAGCAAACCCCAACTAAGGCTCTCTGGTCTAAAAATCTATTTAATAATAATATTGTCAGTTAAAGAATATATCAGATATTAAAGTGATAAAAACAAACACTACACTTGATCTTAAACAAAAGGCCAAGAAACAACAACTTACTGCTGTCAATGGCTTTAAATATACCACTTCCAAATGTTAAAATCCAGAAAGGTAAACACAGCTAGACTCCGCCCCCAATAGCTGGATCCTTTTGAAGAGAGACATCACTTTGGGCATGTGTGTGTGGTTTCCATGCAAAAAGCTCGATATTTCTAACATTTGACCACCAAAAATTTTCAGCTCTACCAGAGCAAAGCCTGCAAAAATAAACTGAACTCATTAACATTCCTCTCCCCGGAAATCTGTCTCTAGATTGAGGCACTGCCTAAAAGCGGAGCTCCATCTGTTTCTGGGTTGTAGAATTTTCTTATATCATAGCCAGACTCTTCTGTTTTATTTCTTTACCGTTATAGTTACTATACTGTTTCCTTATGTTGTACAAAACAGACACAGAAAGAGAATAGCTCTGGCCTGATGAGTAGAGTCAGGGCACTGATTTTATTTACAAATTCGATTTCACCATTGCTGAGACAAGAATACAAAAAAAACATATTGGAAAAATAATATCATCTCTAGCCACTTTATCCTGTTCTACAGGGTCACAGGCAAGCTGGAGCCTATCCCAGCTGACTACGGGCAAAAGGTGGGGTACACCCTGGCCAAGTCACAGGGCTGACACATAGACAACCATTCACACTCATGGTCAATTTAGAGTCACCAGTTAACCTAACCTGCATGTCTTTGGGGGAAACCGGAGCACTCAGAGGAAACCCACATGCAAACTCTACACAGAAAGGCCCTCGCCAGCCACGGGGCTCGAACCCAGACCTTCTTACTGTGAGGTGACAGCACTAACCACTACACCACCGTGCCACCCCAAAATAATATCATATTGAAAACAAAATATAATACAATGAATCCGCTGCCTGGTACGAAACCCCGGGATAAAACCCCAGTGGGATTAGAACCTCTTAGAAAGTCCGGCTATCAAAACCTCTCTGTGTGTGTGTGTGTGTGTGTGCACTTATAAGGGAGATCATTACCCACTTGACACTGTGGATAACAGTGAAATAATCAAGACTGCATGATTGGGGGGTAACAGTGAAATGAGCGAGCACAGAGAATACATTTACCTCATTATTTACCTTATTATTTGCTCATTCTTTCATGTGAACTTTTGTTCATTTAATTAAAAACACTCTTGGAATCAGTACACCATCCTGAACATTAGTAAGCAGGACTTAACAGACCTCAGGATCAAGATAGAAGAATGCTTCTCCACTGGATACCACTAGCTGAACACTGCTTCTAGTCCGCTCGGCCAGACATCAAAGCAAGACGCATCGTTGACCACACCCAGTTCTTGTGCTGACCACGTGAGTTGGCAATGCACTTGGGTCACTGCTCAAATGCCTATGTGCAGTGATCAAAAGGAGACCGCCGCCCAGTTTCAGGCCGAGAACACAGGGGCCCTGGCGAAACCAATCCACTGCCAGCCGGACCGATACGGGCAGCACTCGACAGGCCCCAAATTTCACACCACACGTAGCCAGCAGGATTTGAACCTGTGCAGGAAAACCCCAATGGATTTCAAATATGTTGCCTTCACCACTCAGCCATGACTACTGGAGGCATTGAAATTCAAGTGCGGCAAAAAATTACTTTGAGCACTTTTTTTTGCACAAAGGCACACAAGCCAAAGCCTCCATTTTCACACCAAGCACAGGCCACAAGGCCTGTCAACAGCCCACTGCAGCAAGTGTCAGAAATGGGATTCAAACCCACACCCCCAGAGGGGACTACAACTTGAACACAGTACCTCAGACCTGTCAGCCACCCTGACTTGCCATACCAAGTGCGAATCCGGCATAGAACATGCTGAGGTCTCATGTTGCTCTCACGCGTGGGCCATGCGCTTGGCTAACTATTGCAATACTCTGGGCAGTGCTTTTACAAGTTTGCAGAAAAGACAGACTTTTCTGCAAACATTTTATGATGGTGCTTTGGCTCAACCTGTCCAGGAGAGAAGCCCTTTCCATTTAGGACAGATACCTGGATTTGGAACCGCTCCCTCTTTTGCCAGACAAGCTCGGGTAAAAGCCACCACAAACCAAGGCTTTGGCTGCCTTTCGGCAAACCAAATTTCAGATGGCGTCGGCAGCACATTCAAAGCAGCGTGGGAGACATTGAGTGGACATCAAGGACATCGCTTTAACCAGGTGGCCACCACTGCACACGGGGCCTCGTGACAGCATGGACAAATGTCAGGAGATGCTTTGCTGCACTTCGTTTCAAAACGCATACACTTCAGGGAGGCAAAATCCTCAGGTTGGACGTGAACGAGTCTACGACCTAGCGTACTTGATTCACTGGATGCACAACCGTCTAAGGGCAGCGCTGCTAAATAAAGCCAGCGCTGTAAAATGAAATCCTACAATGGACTGCAATGACCAGTTTTCACCCATCGTATCGCAAAGAGAATCTCAAACTTACTCATAAGCATGCTGAATTGCATAGGGAATCATCAAGGCATCCGTTTCAGTACCTTAAGATGCAAAACTGGATTTCAGCATGGTATCAGTACACCATCCCGAACATCAGTCAGCAGGACTTAACAGACCTCAGGATCAAGATAGAAGAACGCTTCTCCACTGGATACCGCTAGCCGAACACTGCTCCGTAGTCCGCTCGACCAGACACCAAAGAGACACATTGTTGACCACACACAGGTCTTGTGCTGACCACGTGAGTTGGCGATGCACTTGGGTCACTGCTCAAATACCTATGTGCGGTGATCAAAAGAAGACCACCGCCCTGTTTCACACCAAGAGCACAGGGGCTCTGGTGAAAACAATCCACCAGCAGCCAGATCAATACAGGTAGCACTTGACAGGCCTCAAACATCATGCCACACATAACCAGCAGGATTTGAAATTTGTGCAGGGAAGCCCCAACAGATTTCAAGTCTATTGCCTTCACCACTCAGCCACGACTAACGGAGGGGTTAAGGGTCATGTGCGACAAAAAAAAACATTTGCAGCGCTTACTTTCGCAAAGCCACGTCAGCCGAAGCCTCCGTTTTCACCCACGTTCTCTGCTTGCGGCAAGCACGGGCCACGAGGCCCGTCGACAACCCACTGCAACAAATGTCAGATAAGGCCGCTGCTTACGCCGCCCTGATGTGCCACGCCTAGCCTGAATCCGGCACAATGAGTGACTGACAATGGGCTTGCTGAAATAGCTCAGTAGGGAGAGCGTTAGACTGAAGATCTAAAGGTCCCTGGTTCAATCCTGGGTTTCAGCATTGAGGATTGTGATTTATGTATATCAAAGGCTGTGTTTGTGTTTTTTTTTGCCTGGGCAATGTCAGTGTATGCTGGTAATTTGGTGCTGAAAACAATTCTATAGCTACGTTCTGGTTCCATGGTGTAATGGTTAGAACTCTGAACTTTGACTCCAGTAATGTGAGGTCAACTCTCAGTGGAAATTCTGAAGACTTTCTTTGCAGTATCTGAGCTAACATGCCCAGATTTTTTCAATTGCATGCTCCTTTTGGTCGATCACGAGTTCTACTCACGATCGGGTCATACCATCATAAAAATGGTACCTACTGCCGTCTGGCAAGGCACGTTGCAATACAGATGCGAGTTGGGAGACAAACTTTTGCGGTTCCCAGAGGACTAGCCCCCCACTGTAACCTGAGCTATGTACCGTAATAGGCGAGAGGCCGAGGGCTACGGAGATCGGTGCTGCCCTTTGCGCTGCATGGTATGAGAAGGACTTTGATTTGCAGGTCAGCGGTGCTGCACAGGTGATGTCATTTGCACCAATGCCTTCTTTTGTGTCCACACGGACTCTATACTATTATCTGCGTTGGTGTGCGTTCTTGATCCGCGTGAGTGGAGCCCCATAGACATAGAGTGTGGATGGATAAAGAAACTCATCAAGTTGTTTTCTGATGGTTTCGGTCCCGTGCGTGCCTGCCACCATACCAGTGTTATAGAAATTACCAGTCATACACACCGCCTAGGGCAGCACGGTGGTGTAGTGGTTAGCGCTGTCACCTCACAGCAAGAAGGTCCGGGCTCGAGCCCCGGGGCCGGCGAGGGCCTTTCTGTGTGGAGTTTGCATGTTCTGTCTGTGTGGGTTTCCTCCGGGTGCTCTGGTTTCCCCCACAGTCCAAAGACATGCAGGTTAGGTTAACTGGTGACTAAATATATATGACTGGTGACTCTAAATTGACCGTAGGTGTGAATGGTTGTCTATGTGTCAGCCCTGTGATGACCTCGTGACTCGTCCAGGGTGTACCCTGCCTTTCGCCCATAGTCAGCTGGGATAGGCTCCAGCTTGCCTGTGACCCTGTAGAACAGGACAAAGCGGTGAGAGATAAGGAGATGAGACAAGTGTAAGCCATAGTTCATAACTGCCTATAGGTTGACCATTGAAGCATTATGGGTATCAAAGAAATTTCACTCCATTACCTGCAATATATATTGTTTTTTATGAGTGTGCAACATATGTTACGTTGTCCAATCAGAGACCTGCTTTTATTCACTTAAAAATATGATACTTCAAACATTTTGGTTTGATTTTTCTTGGAAGAACTGGAAAAAGCAGCCAATAAGGTCACTTGTTCCAGAGGCAGCAATCTAGAAGATCCTAGAAGGTGTGGCAGTGTACCTGAAAACAGAGAAAATCAGTGGATTTATACAACACGAAAGTAGTTTTCCTCTGCCAATTAAACATTGATGTGTTTTGTAACATGATGCATATTATTTATAAAATGGGAGACAAGGTACAGATGTGATATTGTACAAGACAGTACAAGACAGCCTTACAAGACAGTGTAAACTAGACAGATTGCCTGCTTGACAGTTTTTAACACAGCCTGGATGAAGACACCTTGGAGCTGGAACAAAGACAAGGACACGTGAATTTGGTGACGACATTATATAAAATATAAGTAGTAGGTCTCTATAGGAATGGAGCTAACGGATCCAAAGCTACATTAAGTATGAGTTTTTGCACTCATTTCTAAGTCTCACATTTTTAAAAACTGTACACTGAGACACTACTATTTGTGTTGTGGATCCCTTGTTTTTTAGTCAGTCATGGAACCCTTATTCAGCTCCAAGAAGAGAAAAAGATGAAGGGATATTGACTTCCAGAAGTGCTTCATATGTCAACGAGACTGTGGAAGGAACAAGAATGACAAAACTTTACGTCAAGCAAGTGAATCAGGAATGACGACTTTAAAGACCAAAGCTGAAGAACACATAAGATATAAAGATGAGGAATATTTTGAGTTTTTTTAAATATTTACAAAAGCACATGAATCTGGACCCCAATAGCATCAAGTGGCATAAAACATGCTATTCTCAATTCACAAATGCAACAGAAATAACAAGACTGAAAAAGCGGTTTGAAGCAACAAGGTCAAAACCAATGGTGAATGTGAATGGTCCACCAACTGCATAAACAATTGTGACCCTGAGGATGAGTAGGGTATCTAACGAAGAACATGCTCTTGGGTCAGTGATAATTAAGTGTTAACTGTATAAAATGTACATTACTGAAGCTGTTTAAAAGCATATATTAGTGTTATTAATCTTCAGCCCTGTTAATATTGAAGACATTGCTATGATGTTCACAATAAACATTTCATACTTTGCAGAAATAAATGTTCTTGTATGTTCCTTAATTCTTAATTGTTGTCAATACTGTTAATGTCACCAGTAAATTTATTAGATGTTGAAACGTGTTTAAACAACAAAATTCTTTATCTCTTTAAAAAATTAATTTCATAATATCGTTATTCAGCAGCCATATTGGAATACTAACATGGCTGACATTTCATGAAAATGTAAAAACTGTACAATTTTGTCCTCTGTACAAGAAGGATTGTGCTTTGCAGCATATTAATTGTTCTTCGTTGCTCCCAAGATCTTATTTTGTTAAATATCTATGGCAGTTTCCAAAATGGCTGCCAAAGCAGGGTCATAGGCATTTTCAAAGATGCCAACCACTCTATTTCTACTTGTCAGGACCCTTTCTGACTGAAAAAAACGGTTGGCAGCTTTTACCCCTAGATGTGCATGAAAGTGTCATGGAGCGCCCTATTGAGAAATAACCAGCAGACTATGTGTTAGCGGAGCTCCGGCCCACGTGAGGGGAGCCCCATAGGCATAGAGTGTGGCTACATAAAGAAAGTCAATTGAGTTGTGTTCTGATGATTTCAGTCCTGTGTGTGCCTGCCACCACAGGAAACCCAACAACTAGTGGAGTGAGTAGTGGAGTGAGTAGTGAAGTGTGAAGTAGAGTAGTAGTCAGGACAGTATAGTAGTGAGTAACTTGTCGCTGTTGTCGCCCGATGTCACTGTGTGTCGTGTACTCACGTACCTGCCATCACAGGCAACCCAATGATGGCGGGAATCACCATGCACGATGTGCACACATCATGCCTGAATTTTTATTTTTAATTTTTTTAAATAATTCTTGATATAAAACAAAAGAGGCTGGCTATGACATAAGAAAATTCTACAAGCCAGAAACAGCTGGGAGCTCTGCTTTTAGGCAGTGCCTAAATCTATATATTAGTATTACCAAGACCAGCAGCTGTTTTTTCTCTCACTTTAATGAAATACTCCAGAAAATGTCTGTTATAAAATAAATAACCAAAAATACCGTATTTTGAATTGACTGTGAGATTACATTGCAGACTTTCAGTTTGAAATTGTGTGTATTTAGAGGAGGGTTTCTCTTTCTATCTGCCCAACCCCCTCCCTCTCTCACTACACATGCGACTCCTGAGATACCAGTGACCCCGTCTTGCCACCATCGCCTTCTGGCTTCATCCTTCAGGATAAATTCTATATACTGTATGTAAAATTTATATATTTCTGTAAAGCTGCTTTGTGATGATGTCCACTGTTAAAAGCATTTTACAGGTAAAATTTAATTTAATTGTATTTTATTGTCATTCTTCTTCCCAGCATCCATTTTTATCTGTGCAAAATGGGGCAAAGTGGTAGGGATGAGTGAAAGAAAATAAATAGATAGATAGACAGATAGATAGATACTGTAGATAATAACTTCAGTGTGTTAAAGTCTTTCTCCTTTCTACACAAAATGGCATAGTCCGTTATCTTACTGTGGGCCAAGTACTAGGATCCTGCACCCCCCCAGAGATATAGACTTCTGTCATTATATAAATAATACTTTACACAATTATACAGGCTCGATCTGTTCTTCAGTCATACATACATAGTACATTTATATTCACCGATCAGCCATAACATTAACACCACTGGCAGGTGAAGTGAATTACATTGATTATCTCGTTACAATGGCGCCTGTCAAGAAGTGGGAAATATTAGGCAACAAGTGAACAGTCAGTTTTCGAAGCATTATTGCCAACTTAGTGACTTTTTTAAATAAAAAAAAGCAACTAGCGACAAATCTTGTGACTTTTTGGACAAATCTTAGCTACTTTCGCAAGACGATATCTTTGTCTCCAGAGGATTAAAAGGTTTATTCACTACAGGGCAGATGAGGCCGAATCATCCCTGACTGAAAATGAAACATCCTTCTTGTGGTTGGTTTCCCAGGCAGACAGAGGCTGTGCACTGTGGGAGAGAAAAAATAAGGAAAACACCTTGTCTCTTCAAACTTTCTCTGAGTAATCATTTTATATGTAAATATAGTAACTATCACTGCACAGTTGTTTTCTTTAAAATTATGTGCATGCTGATTTTGTCAGATGACACTGAGGTTATAAAATAAGAATTTTCTCAGTGCAGAGCAGCAGCGTGAAAATGGCTTGTATGTGACTGCTGGTGAACATGTTTTAATAGGCCATGTTTTAGTCACTGTTTCATACTCGCTCCATTGCCTGATAACAGAAACAGAAAAAAAATGTAAATGAGAACAGCTTTATTGGGAAGTAGGTTGCATTAAAATCATGTCTGTCGCCAGCTATAAGGTCACTGAGGTCTGGACCTCAGTAATTTTTTTTTTAGAACTAAAAAAAAATAAAAAAAAGTTTAAATATAAAGACAACTGGATAAAAAGCAAACTTCTCTGATAAGATGACTGCATGCTATCCAAACACATCTTATCAGCCATCATCATGTGGTCCCCCTTGAAGTCGTTTTTTGTTGATTTTATCAACCGTGTATTGATGGAGACTTGAGTGCAAAGTGTTTTGCGGAAATTGCACACCAAAGACACCTTCAGGTCCTCAGTAATCTCACTGATCTTCAAACTGTCCAAATGGGGCCATTCTCAACAGCAGAAAGTGGTCTTCAGGTGATGAGAAGTCATGAGCAGCACTTGCTCACCTTCTGGTGTCAGTGTTCTTATTATCCCCTCTTTTGTCTGGATCACCTTTCTCCATTCAAAATGTGCCTTATAGGCCCCAGGGAGGATTGAACTCACGACCTCTGGTTTACGAGACCAGCACTCTTACCACTGAGCTATGGAGCCCTGACGCTCACAGCAGCTGAAAATTTGGGCCACAGCAGAATATTGAAGCCCCTGTGCCAATCATCAAAACAGCCCACAGAAACTGCTGTAACCTCACTCACAAGTTTAGTTCCTAGCTGCAGTTAGCTTCTGTTTACTATTTGCCTCGCAAAAAATTGACACATTTTAAATAATGCAGTGTGTCAATCATAGAGTAGGCTGTGGGCTGTACATTCTGGTTACTTTCTCATCTGAGCTAACAAAAACACTGGACAAGCCAAGCCCTCAAGAGACAAACCATAAGCACCATGAGTGACCTCACCGATTTTAAGCTCTTCATGTGGGGCCATCCTCAGCAGCAGCCAGTGGTTTTCAGGTGATGAGAACTCCAACCAAAAAAAGCTGACCAGTGTTTTTGGTTCTTTAAAAAATAAAAAGTAATTTTCTCAACCTCACGCTTTTTCCATGCATATCTCATAGACTTCTTTTTCCAAGTTTCCTAGTGCTACATTGTCCAAAATTATAATTGTGTAACGAGGAAGTTATAAATATGTGCAGCACAATAAGAATCCTTTAGAGTTTTTGCTGCAGTCTTTCGTTGATATCAACTGGCTCACTGATTAAGAAGAAACAGTGAGAGCTCACAAGCACCACTTTTCTTCAGTCTCAGAACTCTCTGTCTTCAGAAGGTAGGTCAAAGGCCCCAGTGAGAATTGAACTCACTACCCCTGATTTACAAGACCAGTGCTCTAACCACTGAGCTATGGAGCCTTAAACAGAAGCCTATCTATCATAGATTCAGCCCAAAGCAGAACCTTGAGGACCCTCTGCTGATCCTCAAATACCACTTGTCCACCAAGTCACCACTTTTCCACTGAGGGCTGGTTCCAAGCTGGTGCATAATCTTGAGCCAGTTCTTGAAGTTTCCACAGCCAAAGAACCAGCTCTCAGCCAGGAAAACTGGTCCCAGAGTGCCACCAAATCTTTGCTGGTCTAGAACCAAAAACTGCTTATGTCAGTGGCTAGGACTTGTTTTGCTGGGAAACAATCTTGAAGGTTTTTTTTTTTTGTACAGCATTTAAGGGTTCGTCTCTGAGAAACAACCAGGGCTTAATTTGAGCCGGAACAAGATCCAGAACCTCCGTCGTCAGATCCGGCAGCTATTTTCATTTCATTCGGTGTTCTGGCAGCTATTTAAATGGATCAGATCACCTCCGTGACCATCACAAAGGGAAAAAAAATCAAACAATAAATTAAATAAATAAGTAAATAAAAATTTGTTTAGTGTTCGGTTTTGATTTTGATATCTGTTGTTGATTTCTCTACTATGACATCCACAAAATCTATGCGAAAGGGGAAGGGGGGGGAGACATGGGGTGTATACTTCCGCTCAATAGAACACCGGGTTTTTTGTAGCCGTTAGCTTGCGCTGTGGAAAAAATGGCAAAAAAAACAAAAAAGCTTACTAAAATGTTTAAAATGAATTCTCCAACTTGTTTTGTAAACCCTTTATTTCTTAACTATTACTTGAATTGATTGCACTTATGTTTGCTGGCACTGCTTTTAAATTCTTCTCTTTTTTGGGCTTTTTCCACCTTTATTGGATAGGACAGTGTAGAGACAGGAAATGAGCAGGAGAAAAACACGGAGGGCTTGGAAAATGACCGAAGGTCAGAATCAAACCCAGGTCCCCTGGGTTTATGGTGTGGCACCTTACCCACCTGAGCCACGAAGTCCAACTGGCACTACTTTTAAATACTCTACTTAAATCCTTAAAATGAGTAATTTAACGCATGTCTTGTGTGATCTGATCTCCAATGGTGAAATAAACCGGTTGTGATATGAGTACAGTCTGTTATTTTAGAAGATAAATTTAATATATAATTTAATATGTAGCCTAATAAAAAATAATATTTTATAACATAATATCACAACATATTACTGTCTGTAACTGTTCATCACTAAAGTGTTTTCTAAGATCATAATGTCTGATTTTTTTTTTAAACACACACACACGTGTGCGTAAAGTTATAGTAAACCATCCCCCGTTTTTTTTTTTTTTTTGAGTCGCCGGACCCACCCATTTCCTGCGTTCCGGGACCTCCCACTTCACAAATTAAGCACTGGAAACAACCAAAAACTTCATGAGATGACATGAGGAAGAAACCTTGAGAGCAACCAGACTCAAAAGAGAACCCATCCTCATCTGGGTCACACCAGATAGTGAGATTATAAAGAAGTTCCCTTCTATAACTTTGTGCCACATTGTCAAAATTTGCAACAGACCCCTTGCACTGATGTCACACTTACATTAGCAGCCATTACTGCCCTTATCCTGGGAGACAAGCGAACTTTGTTTACATACTGAAGGCAAGTGATATTGAAAATGTCAGACATCTGCAGTTCAAAGAAAGCTATCACTAAAAAAGCTTTACTACTGGATTGCTTGGATGAGAGAAGCAAACGATAGATACATGCAGAAGTTAGAGTTTATTTATGGTTATGATCCGTGCAAAATTACTTGAAACGATTTGAGTGATGTCCATTTGTGGCCTAGGTTTACCTCCATGGATGTTGGAATGTACCTTCTCACAGCATTTTCTCTGTTTTAATAAAAAAATAAAAATAAAAATAAAACTTATTGTTTACTGAAAGAGAAGAGCAGGGAGGATTGAGAATCCAGCAGCTGTGGTTTGTTTACACCCAGTACTAAAACTTGTAGCATCCTAGCAATCACTGCAAAGACGCCTGCAAAAAGCAAGAATCAGAAACAGTTTCACTAACTCTTTACATGCCAGCAGCCAAATCAGTTTGCCTGACCACCACTTCATTCACCGATAGTAAACTCACATGCATATTACGTAAATGAATACAACCTCTGTTCTATTCCAGGTTAAGCACTCGCAAAGAATGACTGAAAAACTTCTCCGTGGATTGTCGGTGAATAAAATGGCAAGATCATGGCCGCAAACTGCGACTGTATGGCAGGCCTTGGAGAGAACTTTTCTCACGTGCCATTCCTGTTGTGGGCTAGTGAAGCTGGAGTGAAACAAAGGGATTCACTGACAGTTACAGATAAAAACTGTCAGTGAAAAACATCTCCTACTCCCAGTTCAGAGAGATTTCCTTTCTGAAGAAATGCCCAAGTCAAGTTAATAAGCCACAATCAGAAGTTCAAGACAAAGTTCCAGGGAGACAGTAATACTTTTTATGTTTTCCTCTGTTTGAACGATCGGAACAACCAAAAACAGGGCAAAAATGAACCATATTTAAGACCCATTAAGCGTTGGACACAAGAAAGACAGGGTCTGGTTGTCCCCCAGAAGAAATTATCACCTGACGCCACACACAAGGGATCTATTGCTTTACCAAGTACTCATGAGCATCCGAGTTATTTCTGAATTCAGTATAGTCTTCATTTGAAGTCTTTTTTTTGTTGATGTTATCAACTGTGCATTGATGGAGACTTGGGTGCAAAGTGTTTTGCAGAAATTGCACATGAAAGACACCTTCAGGTCCTCAGTCATCTCATTGATTTTCAAACTGTCTATCTGGGGCCATTCTCCCCAGCAGAAAGTGGTCTTCAGGTGATGAGAAATCATGAGCAGCACTTGCTCACCTTCTGGTGTCAGTGTTCTCAATACACTCTAAAAAATAAAGGTGCTTCAGTGGTTCTTCAAATCTCTGGATGGTTCCATGGAGAGTCAAAACTCTGTGCTGAACCATTACATTATGCGAAAGGTTCTTCAGAGCCTGGCATTCTCTTACCATTTGCTGGTCAATGCACATAGGCTATGTTTACACAAATCTGTCTTCACTGCTCAAACAAATGGTTTAAATGGTTCTTTAAAGAACTGTTGCATGAACGGTTCTTTGAAGCCCTGAAAAAGGCTCTTCTATGGCATCGCCCTGAAGAACCAGTACTCCCTCTTTTGTGTGGATCATCTTTCTACCTTCAAAGTGTCCCTTATAGGCCCTAGTGAGGATTGAACTCACAACCCTTGATTTATAAGGCCAGTGCTCTCACCACTGAGCTAATTTTCGGAAGACTAACACTTTGATGGAAACAAAGGGTTTGGGACGTGACAGCTTGCTTGACCAAAAGGAGCTTGCGCTTGAGACAGTCTGTGCATTTTAGCTCAGAAGCCTTAAGCAAAGGCTTCAAAGGTTCCACTGAGATTTAAACTCAGATCACTGGAGTCAAAGTCCAGAGTGCTAACCATTACACCATGACATAGCTGGAAGATTGTTTTCACCACCAAATTACTACCTGGCAAAAAATAAACTAAACAAGCCCTTAGAGGCTTCGACATGCACAAACTACACTCCTCAATGCTGAAAGAAAGTAACATGAACCTGCTTTCCTCCACACATCTCATGCAGCCATCTGAAACTTGGAGCAGGATCCTGCAGACATGAAAAAGCCAAACCTTTGAAGGATATAATGAAATTCCAGCAGCACATGATTTAAGGTTTTACCTTAAATCATCAACCTGTTGGAAAACAAAATAAAGGAACCCTGGACTGCTGGCTACATGGTTAATCATTCATTGTTGTTTGTATTAATTTCTAGTTTTGTAGTTTTTCAATCAATGTCAACAGGCAATTGGCATTGTAACCACATGAAAATCCAGGTCAAAGGTCGCATGTCATTCCACAAAAAAAACTTTATATTTTCCATCTAAAAATATAAAATATCTACTGATGTTGAAATATGTGGTAGATATTTACAACAAACTGATAAATAAATAAAATTTCATCTGAATGGAATAGAAAAATATGAATATTTCAAGCATGTAATTTTATATATGCTAGGAATTTAATTCTGATTTAATTCTATTTATTGCAGTAGGATTCCAAAAACACTCTAAGCATTCCATTCCAAAAACTTTTCAAGCACTTATTTTTGCAAAGGCATGCCAGCTGAAGCCTCCCAGGCTCCGATTTTGGGACCTGAGAGAAGTGGTGCATGTATTGTTGCTTGTGAGTTCTCACTGCTGCTGAGGAAGGTGCAGTTTCTTCAAAACATGTTGCACTCAAATCTCTCTCTTTGAGCCTTTGATACCATCAACAACGCCAGATGAACAGCCAGACAGGTAAACGGACGGGTGGACAGAACCTGTTTCTATATCCCCCACCAAACTTCATTTGTTGCATCCCATTAATACACTTTACAATAGATTATTAGATTCTCATAGAATAGATGAGACAAAATAATTGGGGATCTTTTTTAATGGGCAGAAAAGCGGAAAAGGTTGAGAACCCCTGGCATACATCACATCAGGGGAGTGAAACTCAAGCACTGGAGAGCTTAAACCCTACAGGGATTTTTACACACCAAATTTCACCCACAATTCCTAATTCCAAACAGGATTTGATTTTAGGGTATGTAAAATGACACAATAGATTGTTTAACCAAAAACAAAAATGTTTTTACTTGCAACTTTTGACAGTCAGTGCGTGTTTCAAAACATTGTTTAAAATCCTCTAGGGCAAGACTTGAGTGTCTCATGACTAAAACAAATAGCAGAAATAGTTCATGGCATTTCTGGCTTCGTCTGCCTTGCAAATGTAACATATAAAACCCATGATGTGATTGGGTTCAGGTAAGTTACCTAAGATTTTTATTATATTAATAACAAAATGGTGTTTCCATCTAAATACCTTCTCAAACTCTTACAGATATTTAACGAAATGGTGCTTCCACCAAAAACCCTCTCAAACTCCTAAACAGGAAATTAAATAAATGACAAAACCTTCCTGCTCACCGGTGAGACTAACAAAAGAAAAGGGCGCTTTGACCAAAGTAGTGATTCTTATTCCAATCACCTAAACCATAAAAATTAACTTAGGATGCTGTGCGACACCTGTTTACCTCAAAATTATAGTTTGTTGTACATTAGCTTAATAATAGACAGACCAATAAGTACACAGTTCTCACACTACAATGTTCAACCTCAAACCAAAAGCATTTCAGTCTTTCTTCCAAAAAAAACAGTACAGTTCATAACATCAAAAAGGGTTGTCTAAACCGAAAGTCCCTTCCACTCAAAACAGACTATGTTGGCCCATGAACTGTTGACGAAATCAGTTCAGTCTTTGGGGCTGGTTGACAGTACTGGAGAGTCTCATGTGGCAGGGGAAATACTCACAAACCACACCGTCAGTGCTGCAGGCCGCGGAGAGTGAACGGAGAATGAGGGAGGAGGCATGGGCACCAGATCCAGGAAAAGCTGCTGCCGCGGAAGTGGAGTTCACTGGCTTTCCTTGAGTGTTGTCGTGATGTCCTCCCGTTGAAGACAACGGACTAAATTTCTCTAAGCATAAACTCACTGGAAAGATTAACTAGAGGAAATTTCTCCTCGCTCTACGACATCCAACACTTTCTCACTTACAACGATTTGCAGTCTTGAAAGTTGATTGAAGCCCCTCTGACTCGACCACTTCAACCGCAGTTCTTCCGCACACAGAAACTGAACCCAGCTCGCTTTAAACTTCAACGTAAACATACAGTGTTCATGAAGTTTGTTAGTATGTTCACGCTATATATTTCGGCAGGATAAATCTGCACACGATAACCCGCCATCTTCTCCTTCTGTAGCTCTCGTCTGCCGCATGTCCCTCCCCCTTCACACTCCCCATTGGCCATCACAGCAGCTTACGTAGTAGGTGATTGGGTGACCTGCTATATGTAGTCTTTACAATGGGGCTTCATCATAGTAAGAGTGGAGTGCATAAAAGAAAACATGTCCATACGCTGGGTGTACCTCTACACAAAGTGTAGCACATTTTTAGCTATTTGTAGGTGTAATTAATGATTTTGTGTATTTAGGATTGGATAAGTGATCAATCTTTAATAATTACATGAAATCAGTCTCATTAAATTTGAAAGTTAATAATTAAAATGAATCAATCCTGTTGAATCGTTTAATTTGACTCATTTGAATTGAATCATACCATAGAATCAGTCTCATTTGAATCGTTTGAAGTGAATCATTCAGTGAATCGAATCAGTGAATCATTTAGTGAATCATACCATTAATCCTGGCTAAATTACCAAACAGCTAAATTATGGTATATCATTATTGATCACTTACCATATTACGTAAATTGTCTACACCTTTGAATTCTTTGCGATTGGGCAACTTCAAAATATCGAAACAGCAGATGAATACACACAGCTTTGATAATAAATGAATTTATTATACAAAGATCAAAAATGGATAATCAGTTGGAATATATATGCAGTGAGGTGTGTGTATATGAATATGTGTGTGTGTGTGTGTGTGTGTATGAAAGAGAGGGAGAGAGAGAGAGACACCTTGGGTCTCTCTTGAGAGGGTTGGCTCTTGTTTGTGGAATGTTATCTGCAATCTTGGGGGAGGTGAATACTCATGATTTAGTGAGCACGTGTTTTCTAAGTAACAAAGGAATTCCACACTCATAACATTATCAAACTCACTGAAATCTTAATAAGGTCAAAATGTATAATAAGAATGAAATTGAGGATTTTAGTAAGGAATAAGAGAGAGAGAGAGAGACATGCACAAACTTATGGATTAACCAATTTTAAATCAACAAACAAATTATAGAGAACCAAAATTCAGTGTATACACTTCATTTAACTTCAGATAACTTCACATTAAGTGAATAACTAATTCCTAAGACTTAAACTTTTGCCCAATGCCTATTCTTACTGCAGAAGTCTCGTCTTCTGTCGAAAGGAGAGTCTGTTCTGTAGGAATGGCAGGCTGGAGACTGAAAGCGCTTCGGTGGGAGAAGAGAGAGAGAGAGGTTGCTCTGAAGTTTTCTTTGAAGATCTTCGTAGCTCGTGAGAAGAAAGTTCTGATCAGACAGGGTTAGGACGGTCCAGCCGTTCCCAACACCAATAAAACTGCCTATTTGGTTGCAGTCTAGTACATACTAAAAGAATGACTGAAAAAAACAAACCGGTTTATAACTCACTTGAGTTAAAGCGCGCGTGTTTCCAGAGTCTACCGTGATCAAGAGTAGACCAGAAGAGGAAAACGCGCTGAAATGTGGTTTCGGACGGTCCGAAGGTGAGTGTCTCTTTTTAGGTCCGTTGCGCTAGGGATCAGACTTAGAGACAAAGGAAAATGGAGTTTCCAAGTCTCTTATGTGAATCCCTGAGGAATGTGATGTACGTGATCCCGCCCAGGCGTGACGTAGGTCAACGCGGAAGTTGGCTGGGAGTTGTAGTTCTTAGACACAAGATGGCGCATGATACCTACATATTTTTTTTTATTATTATTCCACAACAAAACTAAAACCAAAGCATGCCTCCTCAGGGGTGTGTCCTTCAAGGCTGTTCAAGTGTAGCTGATAAAAAAAGCAGAATTTTGATCCATTGTAGCCCAAAGTCAGCAGGACACTTGCAGAATGAATGGGTTTGATTTGTACCGACAAAGAGAGGTAATTTTAAGCTGACAGGATGTTTTGGTGTCTGCTCCATACATTTTGAAAAAGATACATTTGTGAGGCAGATTCACATAGAAGGATTTGAGTGATGTCTGGTACGTGGAGCAGTTCCTCCGATCTGGAAACAAAAGTCAGAAGCACCATCCCAAAGCACTCACTGTTCTTTTTGTTTTCTGGTTCTTATAGTACATATGTTTCTTCATTTTTTTTTATTCTCATAACTTTCTTGTCCCTTCCATCCATCCATCCATTATCTGTAGCCGCTTATCCTGTCCTAGAGGGTCACAGGCAAGCTGGAGCCTATCCCAGCTACACTACTGGTGAGAGGCAGGGTACACCCTGGACAAGGCGCCAGGTAATCCCAGGGCTGACACATAGACACAGACAACCATTCATACCCACAGTCAACTTAGAGCCACCAGTTAGCCTAACCTGCATGCCTTTGGGGGAAACCAGAGCACCCAGAGGAAACCCATGCAGACATGGGGAGAGCATGCAAACTCCACACAGAAAGGCCCTCGCCAGCCACTGGGCTCGAACCTAGGACCTTCTTGCTGTGAGGCGACAGCGCTAACACTAACCACTAACACGAATTTTCTAGCAATGAGCGTGCACACACACACACACACATATATACCCAGAGCAGTGGGCAGCCATGCTAACAGCACCCGGGGAGCAGTTGGGAGTTAGGTGCCTCACTCAAGGCCATCCCATATTAACCTAACTGCATGTCTTTGAACTGTGGGGGAAACCAGAGCACCCAGAGGAAACCCACACAGGCAACATCCAAACTCTGCAGTTTCTAAAGTTGCCAGATAAATAAACAAATTGGTTTGAAAAATGTTTTTTTGCATCTGAATTCTGTTCCAAAAATCACTAAAAGCTCGTCAGCCATTATTAGATTGTAGTGATTTACAGGTCAGTGGCACTGCACGGGTGACATCATTTGTGCCAGTCCGTTCTTTTGTTTCCACACGGACTCTATCCTATTCTCTGCAGTGGCGTGCATTCTTGATACCGAGTCTTTTGAAAAAGACACAAAAGCTTTTCAGATTCATCCTCAATCGTTGGCTTTTTGTTTGACGATGATATTGAACCTTTTGCCATGGAGAAAGAAGTGGACTTTTTTTTTTTGAGGATTAGTTTGGCTAGTTGGTCTAGGGTATGATTCTTGCTTTGGGTATGAGAGGTCCTGGGTTCAACTCCTGGACGTGCATGGGTTTTACCTTAAATGGTCGATCTGGACTGGGGTATCAGGGATTTCACTTGGCTGAATTGTTCTTAAAGTGCTCATCTAATGAAAGCTACATCAGGAAATGTAATGTGTGTGATGTGCTCAAATACACTGTAAAGTGGCTGGATAAATAAAAAAATTGGTTTGAAAAATTTTTTTTTGCATCTGAATTCTGTTCCAAAAATCACTAAAAGCTCATCCGCTATTATTAGATCGCAGCGATTTACAGGTCGGCAGCGCTGCACACGTGACATCATTTCCACCAGTCCGTTCTTTTGTTTCCACACGGACTCTATCCTATTCTCTGCAGTGGCATGTGTTCTTGATACTGAGTCCTTTGAAAAAGACACGAAAGCTCTTCAAATTTGTCCTCAATCGTTGGCTTTTTGTATGAGGATGACATTGAACCTTTTGCCACGGAGAAAGAAGTGGATGGATTTTTTTTCCTAATTTATTTTTTTTAAATATTTTGGCTCGTTGGTCTAGGGGTATGATTCTTACTTAGGGTGCGAGAGGTCCTGGGTTTAACTCCCGGACGAGTCCAGGCTTTACCTTAAATGGTCGATCTGGACTGGGGTATCAGGGATTTCACTTGACTGCATCATTCTTAAAGTGCTAGCCTAATGAAAGTTACATCAGAAAATCCCTGGCTTGCTGTGGTTGATGTGCTCAAATACACTGTAAAGTTGGTGGATAAATGAAAAATTGTTTTGAATTTTTTTTTTTGCACCTGAATTGAGGAATATGTAAAGGACATTAGACACTGGATGCTTATTAATTTCCTTCTGCTTAACTCTGACGAAACCAATGTACTTGTACTAGGGCCACATGCAGCGAGAAGTAAGTTTTCTGATTACACAGTAACTCTGGATGGCCTTTCTGTTTCTTCACATGTAGCAGTAAAAGACCTCAGAGTGATTACTGACCCCAGTCTTTCATTTGAAACTCACATTGAGAAAGAAGTGGATGGGTTTGTTTTTTTTTTTTTTTTTTTTTTTTTGTTGGATGAATAGGTTGGCTTAATAGGTTGGCTTGTTGCTCTAGGGGTATGATTCTCGCTTTGGGTGTGAGAGGTCCTGGGTTCAACTCCCAGACAAGCCCAGATTTTACCTTAAATGGTGGATCTGGACTGGGGTATCAGGGATTTCACTTGGCTGCATCATTCTTAAAGTGCTCACCTAAATAAAGTTACATCAGAAAATCTCTGGCTTGCTGTGTGTGATGTGCTCAAATACACTATAAAGTTGGCAGATAAATGAAAAATTGGTTTGAAAGGGGGTTTTTTTTGCACCTGAATCGAGGAATGTGTAAAGGACATTAGACACTGGATGCTTATTAATTTCCTTCTGCTTAACTCTGATGAAACTGAAGTACTAGGACTACATGAATGAATGAATGAATGAATGAATGAACCCTTTATTGTCACTAGTCACAAGTACCAGCGAAATTGGCCATCACCCCGTCCGTACATATACACATACATACAATTGACAGAGGGGGAGTAGACAGGACAGGAAGACAGGGATGGAAAGAAAAAATACAGAGTAACATGAGGAGGGGGTGGAGAAAAAGCAACCCCCACACTATGCTCCTGTGGGGAGTACAGTGTGGGAACATTAAAAAACACCTCAGCACATAAGCACAAAATAAATACTTTACAACATGAAAACTCGGGACTTGAGGGGGGAGGGGGATGGGGGGGCGATCAGGGGAGGGGGGAATGGGGGAATGGGGGAGGGGTGGAGATAACCCAGTGCAAGCAAGCAGCCGTCCGTTCCTGCAGCCATGATGGCGCTGGTCGTGCACCCGCTTGTCACACTGGGGGTAAAAAGCGGCGACCGTGGGAAGTGGGGGAAGGAATGCAAGAGCGTCTCACTGCAGTGATCTTCAGGGGGAGTTGTTGTTTCAGCAACAGCCTTGACCGAGGCCAGTGCTGTCTGAGGGGGCTGAAAGCAGATAAGATTGGGATTGTTTTGTCTTGGGGCGAGTAGACGCATTCTTTTACATGACTACTCTGTTTGTCCATTCTGGTCTCCGAATCAATCCATTTTCCTTTGCAAAGCCAAAAGCTTCTCCATAATGTTATCCATGTTGTGGTTCAAGTTCTGAATAGCCACAGTCTGAGTGCCGACAGCTCTGCCCACTGCTTCAATCATGTCGGGCAGCTTTATGGGGCTTTCGACAGCTGTCACCATTTTCTGATTTCCTCGATAAACCAGGACAATGCTTAATCCAATCATATACTGGTATATACACTCAGTACTGGTAGTAGTCGACTTACGACTGCGTTTGGTTACGACTGACCGGTCGTAAACCGATCTGGTCATAAGTCGGCCTATGTTAAATGAACGTAAGTATATTGTGATGTATAATGATATTGTAATCATCTTAAAGTCTTATTTTATCAACATTTTCTTATTTCCTTACCTTGGCTCATTATTTGGTTTAAGTTAAACACTGCATACTACACTGTGTACAGTACAATTAGTTTAATATGTGCAAAACAAAAAATATGAAATATAGGTGTGAAAAATAGAAAACATTTTAGTTTGAAACATACCAAAATACAAATGTAAAACATAGCAAAATACAAAATTTAGTGACCGCTGGCATCACTGGTGCTTGGCTGTGGGTCATCAATGTCATCATCAGCTGTTGCAGTGCTCGGGCTGGCGGGAGCTTTTGCTTGTTTCATAAACCAGGAGCTGGGGAGGAAACTGCATGACAGAGTGCACAAGGGAGCGTGAGAGAGACTGCACATGTGCCTGGAGCTGGAACAGAAACTGTATGACGGAGTGCGCGAGGGAGCGTGAGAGAGACTGCGCGTGTGCCTGGAGCTGGGGCAGAAACTGTATGACAGAGTGCGTGAGGGAGCGCGAGAGAGACTGCGCGTGTGCCTGGAGCTGGGGCAGAAACTGTATGATGGAGTGCACGAGGGAGCACAAGAGAGACTGCACGTGTGCCTGGAGCTGGGGCAGAAACTGTATGACGGAGTGCGTGAGGGAGCGCGAGAGAGACTGCGCGTGTGCCTGGAGCTGGGGCAGAAACTGTATGACGGAGTGCGTGAGGGAGCGTGAGAGAGACTGCACGTGTGCCTGCAGCTGGGGCAGAAACTGTATGACGGCGTGCGCGAGGGAGCACAAGAGAGACTGCACATGTGCCTGGAGCTGGGGCAGAAACTGTATGACGGAGTGCGCGAGGGAGCGCGAGAGAGACTGCACGTGTGCCTGGAGCTGGGGCAGAAACTGTATGACGGAGTGCATGAGGGAGCACAAGAGAGACTGCACATGTGCCTGGAGCTGGGGCAGAAACTGTATGACGGAGTGCGCGAGGGAGCGCGAGAGAGACTGCGCATGTGCCTTGAGCTGGGGCAGAAACTGTATGACAGAGTGCGCGAGGGAGTGCGAGAGAGACTGCACATGTGCCTGGAGCTGGGGCAGAAACTGTTGTACGCAGCGAGAGGTGCTGCCGGGAGCTGGGGCAGAAACTGTAGTACGCTCAGCTAGCTCAGCTGGGAAACACTTGCCAGTCTTAACCAGATGGTCGTAAAGTCGATCGGTCGTAAGTCGCATAGGTCGTAAGTCAACGACTGTCTGTACATGACTACCTCTGAGTAGTTTGCTGTGATTGTATAGTGGTTAGTACTCTGCGTTGTGGCTGCAGCGACCCTGGTCCGAAGCCGGGTCATGGCAAAAAAGGAAAGTTACCTGAGTAGGCTGAATTTCGGGCAGCATGATGGTGTAAGTGGTTAGCACAGTTGCCTTACAGTAAGAAGGTTCTGGGTTCGCAGCCAGCAGGGGCCTTTTCGCGTGGAGTTTGCATGTTCTCCCGGTGGGTGTGCTCCGATTTCCCCCATAGTTCAAAGACGTGGTTAAGTTAATATGGGATGGCCTTGAGCGAGGCACCTTGCTCCCAAAAAGGTTTTTGGCTTTTAAAAATTGCTCTCCTGTGTCTTGGCAAATGGGGAGGAACACTCTAATACAACACAGAACAAAAGCTATTTACATTTCATGAAGAGAAATGTCTATTAAATCCAGGAGTAACATCCCAAAATAAATGTCAGTTATACCCACAGTTTCCAAACATTCACAGCAAATCCAATTATCTGGTATCGAGAGAGAGAGAGAGAGAAATACATCCAGAAATGTAACATAGTCCCTTATTTATTATTTATGTAAAATATGATGAATGTGGTCAGGGCCGGCTCTAGGTCTTTGGCTGCCCTAGGCGAGACTGAGTTTTGGCACCCCCCCCCCCCCCCCCCCCCCCCCCAGAAAAAAAAAAACCCTCTAATAACATCTAAATAACACTTTAATCTAATCACTCTATTCTATTACTATTAAACAATGTACGGTGCATGGACATTAAACAAGAAGTCATTTTTATCTTTTTCATTATTGTTATTATTGTTATCATTATTCACATAAAGTGTCACAAAGTAAAATGACCACACAAATTCAATACATATCTCCATATAATGGGAAAAAACTCTTCCGCACCCTGTTCAAAGTGTAGTGCATGGACAATAAACAAGAAATTATTTTTAGTTTCTTTTTTGCTATTAAAAGTTAAGTCATCTCTGAAGAATTAACAAATTAAATGAATAAAAAATTCTACAATTCTAAATTGTGCAAACTTAAGCACCCTGTTAGGACATCAATGGGCTGTATTTTCAAACAAAAGTGCTATTATGGGTACTTTGTTATTGAAGTAACATTACAATGGGACTCGTCTGGTCTTCCTAATGGCAAATTCCTTGATAATATCATCAAATGATATTTCTCTTGAGATCTCTTGGTTGATGCTCATCAGAGCAAGCCCATTCAGACGTTCTTGACTCATTGTTGACCTTAAGTATGTCTTCAGCAGTTTTAATTTTGAAAAGCTTCTTTCAGCAGAAGCTACTGTCACAGGTAGTGTAACAGCAGAGGTAAGGCGCGCGTATTTCTACATCCCCAGCTGCATCAGAGGTGTTGTAAAAAAGGTTTTCAACCTTTCATGAGCCAGGGCGCACTTTTCTCAATGAAAAAATCTCAAGGCACATCACCAATAGAAAATGTTGACTGAAACTAAAACGCTGTTGCCAATATTTACAATATACAGTCATTCTATAATTTTCCACGGTCCACTTGGTGATCTCTCACGGCACACTAGTGTTCCGCGGTACTAGAGTTCGGCAGCACAGTGGTTGAAAACACTGTACACCACTGATGCACTTGGTAACATCTCCATTCAATAACTCCATCCCTCCTTTTTGGTGGGGTTTTGGTCACCCTTGGCGCCCCTGGGCACACTTTGCGCTCTAGGCAGTTGCCGGCGCTGGTAAAGAGAACACATCTGAGTGCTTGTTTCGTTTCCCTGCAGTCTTGATGCACTGAGATTGTTTCTTGTTTTCAACGCGTTTATTATATTTTCCTCCAGGAAGCTCTTCGCAACATGGTTGCTTGAATGAGCTGCTAAACTGTCATTTTAATGAGAACACAGATCAACAAAGCAACTTTGTTTTATTAAAAAAAAAAAAACGTGCCAGGCACCACTGGAATATCTCGCTGCGAAACTAAAAGACCTTTACTTCAGCCCAGACTGCTCAACGACACCGACAGACTGCTCCAAGTGCAGCCATATTCAAAACAAGCAACAGATTTATGTCAGTTATCTACGTTATGCAAAAACACTCTTTAGCCAACAACACTTAGGCTATTACATGGCCAAAACAGAGAATAGCCGCGGATGCGCACTTGAGCGCTTATTGTTTCATGATTAACAACCACCACCCCACCCCACCCCACCCCACCCCACCCTACCCTGCTTTTTTTGACAAATCGCACCCTGACTACATGCTTTGCTGTACAGTTAAATTAGGCTAAGACATTATAATGCTGACTCGTTTTCAGAATAGTGGAAGTCATAATTTTTCTCCCCCCGTTTCTGCGCCCTTGGATGGACGCAGAGCCCTTAGCATTTGCCTATATTGCCTATGCCACGGGCCGGCTCTGAATGTGGTATGTAGACAGTCAACTCTTTTGATTTAAACCATTAATTCCTTTGTGCTGAATATTACACAGAATGATATGATCTCAAATTATGGTGCAATCTCATAATGAAAAGTTTCATTATGTCAAGATCTCAAGAAAATGGTTCCAAGAAGAATCAGTTATGTCCTGAGAATGAAATAAAAACCTTCAGATTGAAAGAAAATAAATGTAACTTAATATAAGAGGAAAATTGAGTCAAGGAAATATGTAAATCCATGGCTTCTTAGGATGATATTTTATTATTCATGGAAAATAAGTTTGTAGTATGTGCTGAAGCTGTTATGAATATGAATAAATGTGGAGTGGGTGGAGCTACTTGTGAGCTCCATGTTATTTCTAAAGCTCGAGGTCTGAACTAAACACTCAGGATAACAATGTCACCCCTCTTGTTGCTTTTCTTCACTGTTGCTGATATTGGTAAGTCATATACATTATGCATGATTCTTTTTATTAAAAGAAAACACAGTTTCTGCTTGAAACTATTATTAAAATAAATGGTCATGATTATTTTAACATCTTTATAGCAGAGGCTGCTGACAACAGCATTAAACCAGACCAAACCACCATGTCTGTAACTGAATACAGCAACATCACACTGTCCTACACATATACTGGATCAGTTTGGCGTCTCCACTGGTATTGACAAAAACCTGGATCAAGACCAGAGTTTCTGATGCTGATTGATGAAGTCACTGAAAGTGTCACCAAGGCTCAACCGCCTCGTCCACAATTTTCCATAAAACTTGATAAAACGAGTAAGAAAGTGGATCTGCTCATCTCCTCTGCTGCAGTGACAGACTCTGCACTGTACTACTGCGCTCTGGGGCCCACAGTGACAGGAAACCCAACTACACTGTACAAAAAGCACTACACATGACTGGAGCAGAGCCGTGCTTTTCTCACACGATGGAGCTCTTTACATGTTCACATGCACATTCTAACTGCCTGGATGTCAATTCGCTTTCAGATGATCAACCATCATTTTTTTTCCTGATTATAAACTGTTAATGTTTAATTTGGACTTAGACCTAAATACTAATCCTCACCACTAACTTCTTAAAAATACTAATTATTAGTTAAAACTTTACTTGTTTTTTTTTTTAATTATTTACTTCATTAACAATAATTATGTGCAAAATATATTCATGGCCACCATATAGCCTGTAAAATTATTCTCGAAGTTGTAGCACAATAATGATCCACTGAAAGCCTCGCAGTGTTTCTCACACACAGGTGAGACTTGCATGCTCCAGATATACTGATGATGCCCCAAGGATAATTTTTTCTGATTTAAAAAAAAATCACATTTTATTTATTAATTGATTCTGCAGAAATGTCTTCATTCTTTTTTGTTGGTGGATGCAAGAAAAAGAGAGCTGAGAGAGAGAGAGGAGGGGCAGAGCAACAGCAACACTAACTGAGAGAAGAAACTGGTAAAGATTCTCCTTTCCTCTTCATGTTTGGATGTTAATTATGCATTAATTTGTTAATTCTGTGCACTTTGTGGCTATGGTACAAGAGAACAAAGACTACAATTATGTTGCTAAAAACAATAACACAGACTTATCTAATGATCTGGGGTGGGTTTCCTGATAACGTTGCACTTTAGAGCTAAAGAGCAAGTTTAAAGATGTTCTTAAGCAACGAACATTGTCTCTGTATGTGGTTTTCCTGAACTCACTCGTAAGAAGGAATCTTAAGCGCAACTTTGTCCAGAGCGTCTTTGCAATGCGCATCCTTGCAATAGGCATTAGTAACTGCTAAAGGTATTTGTACTGTAGTTGCTAAAGGCATTATAGTAGTTGATAAATCCAGTCCATGAGGTCACGTGGTATTTGTTTTTAATAAAAAAAAAACAATGAGATATAAAGTGTCAAAATATGTTAATATATTGTATTGTTATTAAGCATTACATATATAATGTGGGAATGAATAACTGAAACTTTTTTAAATTTTTGGACAATAACTTGTATTTTTATTTTTATACTTTTTATTAAATGAGCAAACATTCACACAAATTTATGAACAAATAACAAGTTAAATAGTTCAGTAAAATGTTTTTCCTTTGCCTGCTCATTTCACTGTTACCCAATCAAGAGCTTAATGTCCCTTATACACTGGCATGCAGCTGAGTGGTGTTTGGCATATGAAGGAAGTACAGTATCGATCCCATCACTTCCCCAGACCGCAGTGCCGCTTCCCAGATTGCAGGCAGCCAGATTACAGCTGGCCGAGAGCATCAGTGCACCCGGGAGCTGATCAGCATTGAGAAGGAGCGGCTCCAGTTACTCCGAGACCTGTATGAGTGGCACCATCAGGAGCGGATGGGCCTTAAACAGGCAAAACTAGACCTGCGGGTCAGAGAAGTGAAGCTTCAGAGTGGATTCACGGAGTCATGATTATTTCAACTGTTATTCACAATGCCAAGTTGGCAATGGTCTCCCATATATAAACACACACAATGTTACAGGTGCAGAAATTTGACACTAAATGAGATAATCACTTGGCTAATGGAATTAAATTTGATTAAAATGTGGTGATATCAATGTGATATTACAATATCCATACATAATTCCATAACACATTGAAATATAGTCATAATGTTTTGCATATATTTATTTAATAAATAACTTGATGTACGTGCAATGTACAAGAAAAATAATTTCACACCAGCAGCATATTCAGGGTATCATTAGGGTATTTTAGGATTGTTGTACAATAATTATCTGCTGAAATCTTGTTTATTGGTGTTTATTCCCCATCGGCGATATCTACTGATGAACTGCCAAGAATATTTTGACTTGTTTAAAAAATATATACATTTTACTAACCCACTGTGTGTAAACCTTTTTCCACACCTTGTTTAAGTCCTGTTCGGAAAAATTAATTTCAGAGAAACTGGCAGAGGTGCTTGTGCCTCAAGTTGTGACAAAAAAAGTCTTCTTTTGTGAAGCTCCAAAAACTCTGAAATAAAATGAAGATTATTCCTGCGACTCGCTCAGTGTGTTCAGGAAAAGGTTCCAGATCCACTGTGCACTTTGTAAAGATAAAGGGATGTGTGTAGGTGAAGATATTCAGTTCTGGATGTGTGCTGTTTTTTAAAATAATGCTGGTTAAGAGTCAAATCATGATCATCCATCAATTTTATGGATAAAATCATCATGAACTACAATTGCGATGGAAAAAAAGCATGCTTTGGGTTGATCAGCAGCAGGACTTGTTCTGTGTTGTACTGGTGATGCAGTTCACTGTCACTGATGCTGTGAAGTGATGATCTGTGTAACGTTCTGCTACAACAGCTGCACTTCCTGGGTGTGGCCTTCTAGAGACACATGTTCCCTCATGTGTAAACCTTGTTTCAACCTCAGCTTCAGCACATACAGCACTATTATACAGAATCCTCACAGAGCTGTGTTCAGAAATGGCTCAACTATACAACTTACTGTACACAGTGAGATACATCCCACTGATTCTCACTGTAGCAACAGGTAATTAACCTTCATCAGCTCATTCACTGTATTAACTAATACTCATGTGTGTGTTAATCTATTAATTTCTTAATTTTGTAAGTCAGTATTTTGTTTACAGAAATATTTCACAGATCTATTTCTTTCTATTCTTCTTTGCAAACAGGCAGTTTTGCAGATAACATTGGGCCGATGGACAAAGAGACCAACATTGTGGGGAAAGAAACAGGCACTGTTACTCTGAAATGTTCATATCAGTCAAGCAGCGATTACATTTATCTTTACTGGTACAAACAATATCCTAACAGTGCACCACAGTTTTTACTGGTTAAAGGCGCAAAGTCATGGAGTTCTTATAGCTACAACCCTTCTGGCGCTCGATTCAATTCAGAAACATCCTCAGACTCAACTGAACTTACTATTAAAGATCTACAGATCTCAGATTCTGCACTCTATCACTGCGCACTGACAGGAGCACAGTAATACAGAGTCAATGAGAGGCTGTACAAAAACCTAAAAACAATACATATGAAGTTAAATGGAATGTATCAAAGATACTTCCTTTACCAACTTTTTATCAGTTAACCACAGATACAAACAACATTTGTGGTAACAGATGCAGCTGAATAACAGAAAATAAAAATAAAGAGGGAGTGTGTCAGGTGTTACTGCTGCATACTGTTTTAATTCAATTCATTGTAGATGACTTTGTTGCCCAGTTTACCCCATTCCCATCGACTTTCATTCATTTATAGCAGAGTGCAGCCCCAAACTTAAGAGAATATGGTAATGCATTGGCCTGATTTTTGATGGCTTTAACCATACGATGTGTGCACATTCATTCCTTGCGGACAAAGATTTCTTCGGGTTCTCTGAATCTTTTAATGATATTATGTACCGTAGAGGATGTGATCCCAAATTCTTTGCAATTTAACTTTGAGGAAAGTTATTCTTAAATTGTTGCACTATTTGCCCACGCAGTCTTCCACAGAGCGGTGAACCCCTCCCCATCTTTACTTCTGAGAGACTCAGCCTCTCTGGGATGCTCTTTTAAAACCCAATCATGTTACTGACCTGTTGCCAATTAACCTTATTAGTTTTTTAATTATTGTTATTATTTTGTAAACATTACACAACTTTCCCAGTCTTTTGTTTTCCCTTTCCCAACTTTTTTGTGTTATTATTATGACTACAATTATAGACAGTCCATAATTATCGACACATTTTCAGATTTACCAATAAAAAACAATTTTACAAAGGTGAGTTTCAGTTACAACAGTTTTTATTGGTTAATTAATCAACCGGAAGACCCGCCTCACCCTTTGATCCTGTCATCTGATGACACAGCTCGTTACCTGAGATGGAATTTTTTTCAGCACAATCAGCAAGTTGAGGATGTTATCATCACAGGTAAGTATGGTGGAAAGATCATGGACATGTTTTACTTATCAAATTCACCGATATTTAATAATATCCTGTCTAAACCTATTTTATTCTTACTCTTTCATTTGACAGTTGGCATTTTGTATCTAAACATGTGTTTGAGAAGTCACGTGATGAGTCGATAATAGTGATCACTTTCCCTGGTGTCCACCATTATCGACACCCTGTGGAATTAAGTGACATTTACAACTGTTATGGATCGATCTTTGTGTAACATTGTTGAAGTAGATGAAGTACTTTTAAAAAATTTAAAAAGTGCTGTGATTTATAATATATATATTTTTTCTGATTCATAACAGAATGGAATGTTTATAGAGTATTTGGAATCCTATTGCAATAAATAGAATTAGACCAGAATAAAATTCCTAGTATATAAAAAAATGACATGCGTGAAATATTCTGATTTTTCTATTCCATTCAGAATATATATATATATATATATATATATTTGTTTTGCAGTTTGTTGTAAATATCTACCACATATTACAATATCAGTCAACATTTTATATTTTGGTTCAAGGAATGACATGCGACCTCTGACCTGGAGTTTCATCCAGTTACAATGTCAATTGCCTGTTGCCATTTATTGGTAAACTACAAAACTAGAAATTAATACAAACAATGACGAATGATGAATAAAATGTGATCTATGAAAATACTAAGAAAGTGGGTAGAAAGTGGAACAAAAATATTTTCTGACAGGTTAAACATTATCAGTTCATTTGTTTACAAACATTAGAATTACTTCCTCATTTGCATAAGCACAGACAACGATATATTTATATAAAAGATATTTGGTACGAAATATAAGTATATGTAAAACGAATTTTAAATAAAAACTATGTTTTGTTAACTTAATACCACATACTGATTATTTTTTAAAATAAATAATCATCTGGGTGTTGATAATTGTGGAATGGCGTCGATAACTGTGGACAAAGGTCTCAATACTTGTGGAACGGTGTCACGTGATCTGATACGCTAAGTAATCGGGAATCAACTCTTTTTTTTTCCAGTGGAAGTTTGAGTAACTATTCATGCACAGTTTACGCATTGAAAGTCTTTTCTACTTTTGCAACGGCCAAAAGATCATTAAGGTGTTGATAATTGCAGCCGCTGCTCTACTTCACCGATCGACTTTGTTTGTTTTTTTAATTCTAATCATGGTATTGCTGTGCATATAAATACCCAGTTGAATTATTGCCATATTCAGTGCATGTACAGTACACGCATTCAGCAGGCTACTAGATTAGACACATTTTCAATATTTATGAATTATATCCTTTTAGTGGAAAAACGAATACACATTACTCAGGATTTCCAAAGCAGATTATCTTATTAGATGGTAACATTTCACAGTTAAAGGTCTCAGGTTGCTAAAGGCTTCAGGGATAATCTATAGTGAATATAACTCTCAGGTCAGTCAATAACTGATCTCAAATGCATCACTTTTATCTCATGGTGGTTTCCACATTTTTTTGGATGATTGGATTAATGGCACATTTTGAATTACACACTTTAAGTGTAAAGTAGTTGTCTGTGTAAAGATGCAAATATATTATTAAAAAATAAAACAAAATATAGAAATTTGATTTTGATAGACTTTCATACAAATGTCAAAGCTTTCAAATACAACTTCTGCTGTCTGCATGGACCAATTTTCACTGTCAAAATCATAAAGATTTCCTGGTTTTGTAGACACAAGAAGACTTTCTAGCTTACTCAGTTACAGCAGACAGAAGGCTTTACAGAAAGGTCCACAGGGTTTGTGGTTGAGCCCAATACTGAACCTGAGTGATGGAGCTGAGGATCTGTACAAGCTCATGAGTTTTTTCAACTTCGGTTATTTGCTGTAATGATTTGTGAATTAAAAAAAAAAAGACTTATTTTTCCCAGCAACACTTTTGTTTTCAGGGTAAACTGGGACAAGGTTCATTTTAAGAAAACAAAACAACCTTGGTGTGTTAAAGTCTTTCACCTTTCTCCACAAGATGGCACCGTCCAGGGGCGATTCTAGCATCTGATCTTTGGGGGTGTTTAGCCCCCAGAGCTGACAGAGGCACCTGGCTTGAACGACAGTGTTTCCATGTTTATTCCGTATTTAGACTAGACTTAACTAGACAAGAAGACTAGACAAGACTAGACTTATGCAATGTTTTAACAGAAGCTGACCCAATAAACTATGATATCTACACATTTACAACCACAAAGTATCTCGATATGGATGATAAATGTCGTTTTTATCATTCTGTTCATAGACCAGGGAACATCAATATTGCATTATGCATATTATTGTGTTGTGTTTAACAATTGTAACTCCAGTCTGTACCTTCACATCTCGCTATGCCAGTAATACTCAGGTGCTACTTCGAGTTCCTCATCGGCGTGGAATCCAGTTAAAAAAAAACACCATGTCGTAGCAAGCACTCGCGCGGACAGGCAACCCAATCAGAGGGGACGCAAGGAGGAGAGGGATTTTACTGCTCATAGAACTATCACCTAACAGGTGAATTCAAGAACACACACACGCCCGCGCACACATTCATTGCGCAGTGCGCAAGGGCACTTATTTCTGAAAATTACGTCCAAAAGCAATGTTTTTGAGGGTGCTGAGCTAGGGGGTGCTGAGCTCGTTTTTGGGGGTGCTTGAGCACCCCCAAAAATAGGCTAAACACGCCCCTGGGCACCGTCAGTTATCTTACTGTGGGCCAAGCACGAGGGCCCTGATCACATCCCCAAAGAGTTCAACTTCTTTGATTATGAATACTACTTTTCACTATAATATAGACTCTCTTCAATCATACATACATAGTATTTATAGTACTGTACAAAAAAAGAGTTTGTCCAAATGTGAGATCTTATTGCAGTTGTGTTCCAATCTTTGGAGCTTCAGCATCAAATCTGATTATTTGATTGAGCTGAAAAATATAATTGTCAACTCATCATCAACAAAATGACTTGTCTCTCTTAATTAATGAAGAAAATTGAAATTGCACCTCACCTCACCTCAGTGAAATGACAGGCTTTGTGATTACAGAGTCAATAAATCAATCACATTATCATAATAGTAATAATAACTTGTGATACTAAATTATTTATCATGACTTATTCACAGCAATTTATGATAAGGATATAAAAATAATTATGCTGTGTGTTTCTTTGGCCAATGAAATCTGTGTAGTCCTCAAGTCAAGGACTCGAGTCAGTGAAACACACACACACACACACAGGGGAAAGACAAGAGAGTCAGAGAAACAGAGGAAAGTAATTTCACATGGTGCTCTAAAAAGAGAAACATGGACAAAAAAAAAGCAGAGCTTTTGATGAAGAATGGACAGACCCTGACATGTTTATTCTTCACATGGGAAGTTCAAAACCAGCGTCTCATATGTTCCAAGACCATGCTGATTATTATTATTATTATTATTGTACATTGATTGAGAGTGTTCAAAGGGACATGCCATACTCTTTTCAATTAATTTATATTATTCTCTGAGATGCTTTTGTAAAGTTTGTGATATTGTTTTTATTGAAAAAGCACCTTGGTTCTTTTGCCTCATGCTGTTTTATCATGGAATGTAAACACTCCAGGCTGATTATGCAGCTGCAGCTTGAACTCTCAAAATATGTAAATAGCTTCACTCTGATTGGCTAACATCCAACTCTGCCATTCACACACATATGGATTCTGTTAGCCAATCACAGTGCACATATTTACATATTTAAATTGAAAGGCACACCCCCAAAATCAGCCTGTTACATTCTGTAGGTGACACTGTCATGTGATGCTGTGGGGCGGAGCTTCATCAACCTGCATGATGTGAACAATATTGGAGACACAAATAATAGTTTCATTCAGCTGAGACCGTTCATGTTCACTGTTATATTCATGGCTCTGTGGCTTTCACTAGGTGAGTTATCCATTTATTCTATTTTTTTTTTTTTGTTATTTCAGAAATATTAATTGTAGAATGAGTGATTAATTAGTCTGTGTGGTGGTTAGAAAAATCAGAATGTGGGTCTGACATGTAGTTCTGGTTTGATGGTGTAAAGGTTAAACACATTATGTTCTCTTCTCTATGACAGGTGACTCCATGGCAGAGTCAATAAAGCCACTTTTCACTCAGACAGTGAGAGATGAAGGCAGTGATGTTACTCTGTCCTGCAACTATGACTCAAGTGGTACAAACAACTACTTGCATTGGTACAGACAATATCCAAAATCTAAACCTGAGTTCCTTCTTTATATTTACCAAAGTGGAACTCTAAGTTCCAACCGTCCCCCAAGAATGTCTGCTAAAGTTGATGAAAAGAAGAAACAAGTGGATCTGCTCATCTCCTCTGCTGCTGTATCAGACTCTGCACTATACTACTGTGCTCTGCAGCCCACAGTGACAGGAAATCCAACTGCACTGTACAAAAACTTTCACACAGTTTTGTTGTATTGTTGGTTGTTCTGCTGATGATTTTAAGAAATTGACATGCACTTTTGTGGGAATCTCTCTCTTTCAAAATTTCTCATCTCTAGCCACTTTATCCTTCTACAGGGTCGCAGGCAAGCTGGAGCCTATCCTAGCTGACTACAGGCGAAAGGCAGGGTACACCCTGGACAAGTCACCAGGTCATCACATAGACACAGACAACCATTCACACCTACGGTCAATTTAGAGTCACCAGTTAACCTAACCTGCATGTCTTTGGACTGTGGGGGAAACCGGAGCACCTGGAGGAAACCCACGCGGACAACATGCAAACTCCGCACAGAAAGGCCCTCGCCGGCCACGAACCCGGACCTTCTTGCTGTAAGGCAACAGCGCTAACCACTACACCACCTTGCCGCCTTTTCAAAATGTATGAAGAGTTATATTATTGGCACATATTCCATTATTAGTAAACAGTTTTATTAATTTTTTTGGTTACCACTGTATGCTAGTCAGTGTTGTCGTGAACACAAAGCCTGTACTGGGGCTCCCAGCTGTGAGGTGGGAATTCACCCTGGATGGACTGTCAGACTTTCATACAGCACCATGCACAAACCCTTTCACACACTCATTCACACCTTCAGGCAATTTCTCCAAGCAAACTTCCAACTGCAAGGTTTTGTTTTGTTTTTAAACCCACACAGATACGGAGTAAACATGTAAAACTGCACACAAATTGACAGCAACCTGACCTCAGCATCCAACTGAGAACCCTGAAGCTGTGATGCAGCAATGCTGCCCACTGGGTCACTGTTATCATCCATTAATCCATCCATCATCTGCAGCCACTTATCCTGTACAGGGTCGCAGGCAAGCTGGAGCCTATCCCAGCTGACTATGGGTGAGAGACGGGGTACACCCTCCTCTCTCCTACATATACTCAGCTCTCACTTCCCCACTTCACAAAGTATTGTCTAGTACCCCCATGTCTAACTTTACCGAGCTGTTTGTTTTCCGCCTGATTTCCAGTGTACGACCCGTGTTTACATTTATCCTCAACCTTGTCTTTTGCTTGCTCTCTGTTGCATTGTTTGCTGATTGACTGACCCTCGCTCATTTCTGGATTATGATTCCTGCTCTACTGTTTGGCTCAGGGCACCATACAAGCAAAAACTGCCACTGGATGGATAAACCTCACACACTTTGGCACTTTTGTTGGGATGGAGTTAATCAGTGTAATTTACCACTGCAGTATGTGTGATTTAAAGTTTTGTCACATTAATTTATATGGCATGTACTTTGATTTGTTTGTTTTAAATATTAAAGCTTTACAGAGGAAACCAATGACTGGCCTGCACTCCACATCTTGTTATTTGCGTATCAGCTAGTATAAACACTACAAACCAGTTAGTTGTATTTTCATCAAATGAATAGAACAGGCCTATTTATTAATGCATTGTTTGTTTCACACAGTCTTCAGTATGAAGCATGAAGCAAAGACTAAAAATCATTTTTAAAAGCATAAGTGATCAAGCTAAGTAAATTTATGGAAAGAGAATTTTGCATTTTTAATCCCCAGATAGATCAGAAATTATATCATGTGAATATTTCATTTTAATTGTTGATGTCTACAATTGTATTCAAAAACTTTCCTGATAGAGTTTTATATACAGTACCAGTCAAAAGTTTGGACACACCGACTCATTCATAGGTTTTTCTGCATTTTGACTTTTTTCTACATTGTAGAACAATACTGAAGACATAAAATCTATGAAATAACACATGGCACGTATACGGAATTATGTGGTAAATAAAATAGTGTTAAAAAAACAAATATATGTTTCATATTTTTGATTCTTCAAAGTAGCCACCATTTACCTTGATGATGCTTTACATACTATTGGCATTATCTTAACCAGCTTCATAAGGCAGTCACCTGGAATGCTTTTCAGTTAACAGGTGTTGCCTCATCAAATGTTAATTAATGGAATTTCTTGCCGTCTTAATGTGTTTGAGATCAAACAGTAAATAGTAAATGATAAAAATACAGTAACTAGCTCAATTCAACACTGGTAATAATCCATATCATGTCAGGAATCCCTCAACTAAGTAAAGAGAAATGACAGTCCATCATTACTTGAAGACAAAGTGTGCTTTAATTTATTAAAACAAAGAAAAAACATTGAATTAGAAGGCTTATCCAAATTTTTGACTTGTACTGTATTTTTTTGCGCAGATATTAATTTGCTAAATTAAAATAATCTTTGACAGCTCATAACTATTTTGTCTTTCCATAATGTCTGCACTGTACAGTATGTGTAGTAAACATTTATGAATGTATAAAGGTTTTTCTCCTTGGTGAACACTAGATGGAGCAGTCAGTTATCTTATTGTGGGCAAAGTACTGAGAACCACACAACCTTGCTCACATCCTCCAGAGATGTTCAGTTCTTTGATGAAGAACACGACTTTTCATAATAAAACCTCTGTGACAGAGTATACCTGGTCTTCTATCATACATACTGCATATATATTATCTGAACCCCTGCTCCGGCTACGCTTAGTACTGTAACTCAGTTAAGTTCAGAGACACCATTCTGATAAAACAACATAACTGTCCACGGATGTCTAAACTGTGAAATAAAGCTTAAGTATTCTCTTCCACTTAGCAGCTCTAACATTAAGCTGCCTGCTGCTGCACATATGACACATGGAGAAAGTAAGACACAAAACAAATTAGCATTCAAAGTGAATATCAGTTCATTTAATACAAAAATATCACACACACACACACACGTACCACTCCCTTCCAAAGCCTAATGGCTTGTTGACATCTTTGAAAGACCAGCAGTGAAAGACCTCAGAAAATATTTGTTATGCAAGATCAAATAAAAAAGAGGCTTTGGGCTTTTTTTCTCTCTAATATATTCTCTGTGGGGCCGAGGACCCTAATGTTGAGGCACCAGTAAAACACACAATTCAAATATTCAATTCTGTAATTATTAGAGGATATTTTTCTCTCCCTCCATCCATTTTCTATTCTGCATTTCCATTGTGGGTCGTCCGTGAGCTGGAGCCAATCCTAGCTGACTATGATGGAGAAGCCAGGTACACCCTGGACAAGTCACCAGTCTATCGCAGGCTTAACACAGAGAGACAGACAGCCATTCACACTCACATTCACACATATGAGCAATATAGAGAAGCCAGTTGACCTCATCCTTTGGACTGTGGGAGGAAACTGGAGCATGCAGAGGAAACCCACGCAGGCACAAGGAGAACATGCAAACTCCACACAGAAAGGCCCCTGATTGACTGGTATGTTCAAACCAGGAACCTGCTTGCTGTGAGGCGACAGTGACACTGCACCTCTGTGCCACCCGAGTGTAGTTTATACATTAAAATGATTGTAATTATGTAAAAACATTAATTTCCTCCTTTCAATATGTGTTTGCTTAAATGTGCTCAGGATAGGTTTCCCGATAATATCACTATAGCCTTTTTTCATCTCAGAAATATTGCTCAGGTAAGAAATATAATGCCACTTCATGATGCATTAAACCTAGTTCATGCTTTTGTTAACTCCAGGTTGGATTATTGTGATGCCTTACTGTCTGAATGTTCTAACGGGTGCATAAACAAGCTCCAGTGAGAGTCTTTACTAGAACTAGAAGATATGACCACATCACCCCTATCTTATCCACACTGCATTGGCTCCCAATCAAATTTCAGACTGATTATAAACTACTACTATTGAACTATAAAGCACTAAATGTGCTTTATCTCACGCCACAGTACCTGAATGAATTTCTGGCCCTTTATGACTCGCCACAGTGACTTAGATCAAAAGCTGCAGGCTATCTGTTGGTACCTCAAATAGTGAAGGCTACGGCCAAGTTTACATTAAACCGTATCTGTCTCGTTTTCTTCGCGGATGCACTGTCCGTTTACATTAAAATGCCTGGAAACGCCGGGAAACGGGAATTCGCCAGGGTCCACGTATTCAATCCAGATCGTGTCTGGTCCAGTGCTGTGTAAACATTGAGAATACGCGGATACGCTGTGCTGAGCTCTAGCTGGCGTCGTCATTGGACAACGTCACTGTGACATCCACCTTCCTGATTCGCTGGCGTTGGTCATGTGACGCGACTGCTGAAAAACGGCGTGGACTTCCGCCTTGTATCACCTTTCATTAAAGAGTATAAAAGTATGAAAATACTGCAAATACTGATGCAAATACTGCCCACTGTGTAGTTATGATTGTCTTTAGGCTTGCCATCCTTCCACTTGCAAGTGGTAAGTGACGCGCATGCCCGACATGCACTGAGATCACACACACAGCGGCTCAGTCCCGAATCACAGCTCGTGCGCTCCACTCGCGCGCTCTGTGAGCTGCGCAGGGCCGGAGTGTGCACCCTCCAGAGGGCACTTGCTGTTCAGGGCGGAGTGATTTGGAGCGCAGGATGCCTGCGGAGCCAAGCGTATCCATGTATTGGCGTTGCTGTGTGCACGCGAATCGTGTATTGGCGTTGCTGTGTGCACACTAATCGTTTTAAAAACGTTAATCTGATGATTCGCTGATACGGTCTAATGAAAACCCCACCTACAGCAGAGGGACAGCCTTCTTTTACAAATCCCCCCAATTATGGAACAGCCTTCCAAGTCATGTTCGGGTCTCAGACACAGTCTCAGTGTTTAAGTCTTGGCTGAAAATATATTTGTTTAGTCAAGCCTTTTGTTAACAGCTTTTTATTACATAAAGTAGCAGATCTGGAGGGTTCTTGGGCAGAGAGTGTTTTGAAGAGTGTATTGAAGTGCCCTTGAGCAAGGCACCTAACCCCCAACTGCTCCCCAGGCTGTGCCCCTGAGCAAGGCACCTAACCCCCAACTGCTCCCCAGGCTGTGCCCCTGAGCAAGGCACCTAACCCCCAACTGCTCCCCAAGTGCTGGAAAATTTTACTGCTCAAAGCTTGCTCTTCTATAGCTCAGGAGACAAATTTGAGATTCTCATCTCAGCCTCATTTTAGTTTCTATTTTGTCTAAAATGGTTCTCATATGTTTCTCCTAAAATTCACTAGGAGCAATAGGTGAGACAGAGTAATTAGAGGGAGTCATACTTGAGACTTAAAGTGCTGATGACACGTTTTTGAAATCTTTGGCGATGTTTTATAACATAAAAAGTAATTCCCGATGATCCATATATTAATTCACGAAGGCGCCTATTTTACAAGTTATGATAAAAAACGCGGCTATTTGGGCAAATTTGACGGGGCTGCAGCACCCAGGAGACGAAGGAGGAGGAGGAGCTATATGACGTCAGCGAAAGAACCTTCCTCCTAACTTACCAGTTTGTTGTTGATGCGGCAGGTGTTCAGTTTATCATTATTAGTATTTTTATTAGACATTATTATACATTATTATTATATATATAGTTATTATGCCTTCGCGTTGTGTTGCTGGCTTTTGCTCCAAAACCCACAAGGATGGGGTAAGTTTATTCAAGTTTCCCAGAGATCCTGAGCTGCATGCGAAGTGGGTGAAGCAAGTCAGGCACACTCGTGACAAGTGGGAGCCCTCACCAACATCCGTCCTGTGCTCTGAACACTTCGATTTGGATTGTTTTGACACCCTTCCCAGCTTAAAGGAATCTCTTGGGTGTTCAGTTCAGCACAAACGTGTGTTGCTACCATCAGCAGTGCCTACAGTATTCCGGAGGGGGTCTACTAGTAGCTATGCCGGATCCAGCAGTCACCTGGGACAAGGCGACTCCTCCAAAGACAGTCCTCCTGTCAGAACATGTGTTGAGAAACGACATAAGATAAAGGTACGTAGAGCTATAGAGTGCTCCGACATGATGCTAAAAATAGTAACCATGAGGTCTGCGCAGCCATCTTGGAAGTGACTCGCTCCAGAGCGCTCATAGAGTACACATCATAGAGTACACATTCATGATAATCATAAATGTAATCATAAAGTCGGCGTGATATCAGTCATGTATTTGCTTGTGAAAGCTTGTTTCTCAAAGCAAACACCAAGGGAAAGCTAACTTAGCCAGACAAGTAGGCTACAGATTGTCATTTGCTTACGCTGATGTAGGTTATCAAATATTTTGCTTCATTCAAGGATAAAACTAAGAAGCCATAAACTAGAAGACGTGCCTGCCAATATTATCCTAAATGTATCACAGATCAGGCATAGTCGTAAGCTTATTATGTTAGCCGTTTGCATGCTCCATTAGGAACTATGTATTCAGTGTAGCATACGGCTTACATGATATAAGCAGTGTTTACACATGCAAGACAACAATACACAATATTAAAATATTGATTCCGTAACATTTTGAACAAATACGGGTTGACCTACCAATCCTTGTTATCCAACCTTGTGGTGTTCAATGCTGGGCTGTCTGCCTGTCCGCTGTCCATCTCGGGGTCGGAGTCGCTCTCAGATTGCACAGTAACAGGTTCAAACCTGTATGGTTGGATGCACCCGTGTTCATCACTTGATTCTTCCGATCTATCCCACTCACAACACAATTCTAGACTCCCAGAAGAGGAAGAGCTAGAGAGTTCACCGGCGTTTTCATGCGCCATTTCCACTGAGTAGACAGCCTTCCGCTGACGTCACAACATGGCCGCGAGCCACAGACCCAGTTTTCTTGCGCTGTGCAATTAAAAGTTGGATATTCGCGTAACAACAGCTTCTTTTCACGTAATTATAACAGAAATCTAACATGTTTGCCATGTTGTATAGTTTATTTAAGAAATTGCAGAGTCATGTTCGTGTCATCAGCCCTTTAAGGGAGATACCTTGCTAATCTCAATTCAGTGTTTTTAATGGCTCCTTTATTTCTCCTTGGAGAAGAAAATGAGCAATACTGTGGAGCAATATGGCGCACACGCACGCACACACACGCACGCACACACACCTTACAAATGCTGCAGCAACTAAACATTCTGAGGCACTTATAATAATATCATTATAAATATAAAACCATCAGGCTTTATAATTCTATAGCAAATGAGCTGAATAAATAAAATGATCTGAATCTTTATTCAAATTCAAAACAGCAGGACTCAATTGTTAAGTATGATGACTGAGTATTTTGAGTATTTCAAGTAGCTGTAATAACGTTAACAATAACAATGTTTACAATAAAGTTAACATTGAAAGACAGCAAATGCTATTCTCACATTGTCATTATAAAACCTGAACTATAAATGTGTCTCTTTTCAGTAAAACTATGTTTTTTAAAACAGTAACAAGGTCTCCAACAGTGTTTTAAGCAGTATCAGCACAACTTTACAACAGTGCACATTGCACAACATTTAACAACTTTAGAGTCTTTAAGGCCCTCATGCAGCATTTGTATACAGGGGCTTTTTTTTGAACATGGTCATTTCAACAAATGTCTATCAGAATGCCACATCCAATACTTTACAGTGTTGTGGCCCTGATGCGGCATTTGCTTATGAAGGCTTTTTTGACCTTACTTTTCTCCACCGGTGTCCAAAAAAGGGGGGTCCCATATATGTTTTCGGACATTGGGGAAGTGCCTGTTAGAGAGCGCACTTGTCCTGGGCCATCGGCATAGTGAGGTAGGGTGGCCAGTTCCTTTCCTCGCCGCCTTTAACTTCCCTAGTGTTTCCACCAGGTCCCCATTCACTGCTGGGTGGACAGGGAGCGAGCCCCAGATCCCCGTCGAGCCGAGGCTCAAACCAAGGACCGTTCGCTTAGCGGTCAAGCGCTCTAACCACTTGGCCACCTGCGCTCCCCACCGGTGTCCATCCATCCAGGGTACTACAGCGCATGATGTAAGCTGCAAGAAGAAAAAAAACAGAGAAAAGAAAGCACAAATTACAAATTTCATAATGTAACAGCAGTTATGATGACAGTGTTGAGAGCTATTTTTATCCCGATATCACAAAATTCACATTGAAATATCTCTATGGTTCACATGAGAAAATTCAGTAAAACTGTGAGGTCACTGAAACAATCAAAACATTAAATGTAGCTATGTGACACATGGGGTTCCAACACATCAGAAACTATGCCAAATTTGGCCAGATATTGTGATGAATGTGAGAAGGGGCAGAAGAAAGAAGGGAAAACAAACTAGAAATAAAAAGTAGAATTACAACAAATTCATTTTTGAAAATAATTTGTGCTTCTTTATGTTATGTATTTTTAATAATGGATTTACACAACCTTTCCATATTTCCATAAATTGTTAACAATGAGCAATGTACTTACTTAGAATCCCATTGACCTTGAACTTATCCAGGACTGTCTTCCCATCTGGCACCTTCCGGTGCTTCCCAAAGGCCACAGCATTTCGGCACTCTGCTGCAGTAAAGAACTCATCAAAAAGAAGATGGAACAATCGGAGGCAGTCCTTCTTTGCTTCTGCATGTATTGCAGCCAGGCGGGTAGAAGACACGAATAGGCCACTTTCTGGATACAGCTCTTGCTTCCCAGATCTGTGTTCTGGAGCCCCAACACCAGCCTGAGGTTGGATCTGTTCCACTTTGTTCAGAAAGCTTTTTAATGCCTCGAGGTGCTCACCACCTGTGACACAAAATATGAATTACCTTACAGGGACACAGCAGCAAAAATAAACTAAAGAAAAGGAAGAGACTAGTTTTAAAAAAATCAAGAGATTTCATGATGGGCAAATATTTTTACCAAATTGTTAAAAGCGTTTAAGTTTTAGTTTAATTTGGTACATTAGGAAAATTGTGAGAGAAAAAAGTAATAGTGTTAAAGGAACAATTAACTGCAACAGAGAGACAAAATGTACTTACTTATACTGCACAGCACATCCTGCAGTTTGGCCTTCTCCTCCACTAATTTTTCCACCTCTGGCTTGCATGCCCTGCATGGCTTCCATGATCTGTCTTCTCTTGATTCAGGCAAACTGAAAACTGGCTCTCCATATTCTGACACATGGGGTTCCAACACATCAGAAACTATGCCAAATTTGGCCAGATATTGTGATGATGAAAGTATCTGCAGATGACGAGCTTGAAGAAGTCTCATGTTCAGACGTACTAGGCTGGCTCTGGTCCCCAAGAACAGCAGGTTTTTGGTTTTTATTAGGACTGTACAACATTTTGAGAAAGCTTTCTTTGGGTGTTACAGTAGGAGCTGGTGGCTGTCTTTGGTGATCCAAATCCACCAAAACAGGTTGTTGTGACAGGTCTGAAGATGTGGGCAGTGCCGTGTGAGGTTGGTGATGCTTTGGATACTGCGAAAGGTTGGAACAATGTGTGACTGGAGACAGAGTGGGTGCATACTGGTGGAGCGGCTGGATAGGTGGATGCTGGTAACATGGATGCATATGTGGCGATGACTGGGAAACTGGAACCTGGTACTGTGGCCAGGCAGTTACAGGCTGGTGCTGTGGCTGGATAGGTAAAGATGACTCGGTAGGTGGAGGTTGGTACACTGGCCAGGTAGTTGGAGGCTGGATGACATTGTGGTCCACAGTGTTTGGATGATCCTGTATAGAGGTGGACTGACCTGCTTGAGGTAGTGATGGAAGGTTGTAGAATCTTTGAGCAGCTGTATCTCTTTTTTTCATGTCTTTCTTTGTGGCCTTCTTGGCATCCACTGTCTTGTTAACTGTTCCAACAATTCATGAAGTCCACTGTGGCGCTGTAGAACTTGTTGTCGGACCATCTTGCAAGTACTTCTTACCCTGGCTTCAGATCTCTAAGGCAGGCGGTGGGTTTATCATCTTTGCTTAGTATATCACAGACATTAAAAATCTTTGCCGTGTATCCATCTTCAAAGGTCAAAAATACAAAAAGTCCTGAAAATGAACAGAGAGTAAATAAAGGAGATTTTGAGTAAACCAGTACAGGCTAAAAATCAATCTTACTTAAACATTCTACTATATCTTATTGGTCTCAATTCTAATCCTCTTAGACCTTAGCAAAGATAAAAATTCATCTCTTCACTTTAGCCTTCAACTAGCATTAACTTTATTCTTTTTGCAATTGCTTCACACTTCTTCACTCATGTGACACTTTACAATAACAATGTATTTGATTTAAATCATGCACTCTGTATTCTATCTTTTCACTTTGTTTTTATTCTATTTCATTATTTAATGATTACTGTATGCATTTTATTATCAACAAGATCAACAAGATTCTATCCATGCGGTTATTTCTACTAATTTCTCCAAGATGTCCGCCTCCTCCAGGTAAACAAACACCTGGTTGCATGTTTGAATAACTATTTGCTGTTGTATGTGGAATAAAAATGGTGGTGTGTGAGCTGTAAATAGCTTAAACGGCGGTAGAACGCACTACCTCCATTTTCTGCTGCTGCTCGGAAGTGGGGACAGAGAGATCTGCTACATAAAAGGAGACATTGAGAGAAAAATCTGCACATTCATTATTCTAGAGGTAAAATATTAGGAAAATATGGCCCATGGTTGTTTTTGCCTGGAATTGTCCTTTAAGCTTTATTGTCTTTCATGCAGACACCGTGATATATGCAACTGCAATTCATTCGTGGTCTAGTGCTGCTATCTAATGGTGCCGCCATCTAATGGTGCAAATAAATTGCTACGTGACATTGTTTGTGACAGCGGGTGGTAACGGAAACACCTTTCCTCAGGCAGACACGCCTGTAAGTCCGCCAACATAAATTGTAGATAAAAGCCAGATAGCAGCTGCTAAAACCTTAGTCATGGTGCAGGAAGAAGTAACTACCATCAAGCTAGATGAAGAACCAGCGTCAGGACTGCTATAACACCGCTGCTGAGGTTAGGCTATAACATACAGGTCAACCCCTCACGGCTCTCACTTGTACTCCCTGGTAAAGAAATCCATAATTTCCATACCATCTCATCTCATCTCATTATCTCTAGCCGCTTTATCCTTCTACAGGGTCGCAGGCAAGCTGGAGCCTATCCCAGCTGACTACGGGCGAAAGGCGGGGTACACCCTGGACAAGTCGCCAGGTTATCACAGGGCTGACACATAGACACAGACAACCATTCACACTCACATTCACACCTACGGTCAATTTAGAGTCACCAGTTAACCTAACCTGCATGTCTTTGGACTGTGGGGGAAACCGGAGCACCCGGAGGAAACCCACGCGGACACGGGGAGAACATGCAAACTCCACACAGAAAGGCCCTCGCCGGCCCCGGGGCTCGAACCCAGGACCCGAACCCAGGACCTTCTTGCTGTGAGGCGACAGCGCTAACCACTACACCACCGTGCCGCCCATTTCCATACCAAATCCATAATAATATTTCATGCATAATAAAAATGTATCAGATCTTACCTAATATATGCACTGGTTTATTTCTGTACATTCATATGTACTGTTAGCACTCAATTAAACAACAGTCAGTGTTTTCTTAACCCTATATCAGTTCAACAAAATTTAGTGTCTCTTCTCACATAATCCAATAATTTGGGGTTCACTTGGCACATTGTTCAGCAATGTTCCTGATTGCTTTTGTGCGAAGAAATTAATTGACGGCTGTTTCTTTTTCTGGTTTGCATTCTTCACATGCATTTGAGATTTCATGTGTTCCCTCACGTCGTAAATTCCAGAGGCAAACACTTTCACGTCTCTACAACAAATTGTGCAGTTGACATACTCAGCACCCATTTTGGAAGCGATAATTATTCCATTGAATGTTTCTGTCCATTCGGGAAGAAAGCGACCTCCAATTTTAGATGTTTTGAGTTTTTTCTTCGGTGGTGCCGACATCTTGACCTGTCTATTGTTACGCTACATGTGCTGTTATTTCCCGCTCGGTGTGCAGGAAAATCATAAGTGCGCATGCTCAAACATTCGGAATGGCTTGTTGGTACTAGTGGAAGTACCGGTTGAGTAATTCTAAATGTAGAAAATGGCGGCTCCCATGCATTTTTGTATTTCATGACGATTTTTTTGTTGGTAATAACTCAAAATAATTTTAAGGTGAAAATGTAGAAAAATCTGTAGTTGAATACCACTACGCCCGTACCATTTTTAAAATGCCAAAATCCATAGGGAATACGGGAAATCCGTAGGGGTTGACATGTATGCTGTAACAACTTAAGATCATACTCTTTGTTTACATTGTGTTGTGTGCGTTATTTTAATAACCTAGATTTCTTTGTACCAAAATCTAAATTTGCATGTCTTTGACTGACTCTTATAGATGCTTATAGATCACGTTCGCTTGCCTGTAAAAGAAAGAGTACCTGGCTGCACTTGACCTGTCCCACTCACGTTCGCATGCCTGGAAAAGAAAGAGTACCTGGCTGGACTTTGCATGTCCCGCTCACGTTCGCTTCCCTGCAAGGGAAGGAAAGGGTACCTGGCTGCACTTGGCCTGTTCCGCTCACGTTCGCATGCCTGTAAAAGAAAGAGTACCTGGCTGCACTTTGCCTGTCCCGCTCACGTTCGCTTGCCTGCAAGGGAACGAAAGGATACCTGGCTGCACTTGGCCTGTCCCGCTCACGTTCGCTTGCCTGCAAGGGAACGAAAGGGTACCTGGCTGCACATGGACTGTCCCGCTCACGTTCGCTTGCGTGCAAGGGAACGAAAGGGTACCTGGCTGCACTTGGCCTGTCCCGCTCACGTTGGCTTGCCTGCAAGGGAACGAAAGGGTACCTGGCTGCACTTGGCCTGTCCCGCTCACGTTCGCTTGCCTGCAAGGGAACGAAAGGGTACATGGCTGCACTTGGCCTGTCCCGCTCACGTTCGCTTGCCTGCAAGGGAACGAAAGGGTACCTGGCTGCACTTGGCCTGTCCCGCTCACATTCGCTTGCCTGCTAGGGAACGAAAGGGTACATGGCTGCACTTGGCCTGTCCCGCTCACGTTCGCTTGCCTGCAAGGGAACGAAAGGGTACATGGCTGCACTTGGCCTGTCCCGCTCACGTTCGCTTGCCTGCGAGGGAACGAAACGGTACCTGGCTGCACTTGGCCTGTCCCTCTCACATTCGCTTTCCTGCAAAGTAACAAAAGGGTACCTGGCTGCACTTGGCCTGTCCCGCTCACGTTCGCTTGCCTGCGAGGGAACGAAACGGTACCTGGCTGCACTTGGCCTGTCCCTCTCACATTCGCTTACCTGCAAAGTAACAAAAGGGTACCTGGCTGCACTTGGCCTGTCCCGCTCACGTTCGCTTGGCTGCAAGGGAACGAAAGGGTACCTGGCTGCACTTGACCTGTCCCGCTCACGTTCGCTTGCCTGCAAGGGAACGAAAGGGTACCTGGCTGCACATGGCCTGTCCCGCTCACGTTCGATTGGCTGCAAGGGAACGAAAGGGTACCTGGTTGCACATGGCATGTCACGCTCACGTTCGCTTGCCTGCAAGGGAATGAAAGGGTACATGGCTGCACTTGACCTGTCCTGCTCACGTTCGCTTGCCTGCAAGGGAACGAGAGGGTACATGGCTGCACATGGCCTGTCCCGCTCACGTTCGCTTGACTGCAAGGGAACGAAAGGATACCTGGCTGCAGATGGCCTGTCCCACTCACGTTCGCTTGCCTGGAAGGGAACGAAAGGGTACCTGGCTGCACATGGCCTGTCCCGCTCACGTTCGCCTGCCAGCAAGGGAACGAAAGGATACCTGTCTGTACACAGCCTGTCCCACTCACGTTTGCTTGCATACAAAAGAGAGAAAGAGTAACTGGCTGCACTCTACCTGTCCTGCTCACGTTTGCTTGCCTGTAAAAGAAAGAAGACCTGGCTGCACTTGGACTGTCCCGCTCACGGTTGCTTGCCTGCAAGGGAACGAAAGGGTACCTGGCTGCACGTGGCCTGTCCCGCTCACGTTTGCTTGCCTGCAAGGGAACGAAAGGGTAACTGGCTGCACATGGCCTGGCCCGCTCAAGTTAGCTTGCCTGCAAGGGAACAAAAGGGTACCTGGCTGCAAATGGCCTGTCCCACTCACGTTCGCTTGCCTGCAAGGGAACGAAAGGGTACCTGGCTGCACTTGGCCTCTCTTGCTCACGTTTGCCTGCCAGCAAGGTAACAAAAAGGTACCTGGCTGTACATGGCCTGTCCCGCTCACATTTGCTTGCCTGCAAGGGAACGAAAGGGTACCTGGCTGCACGTGGCCTGTCCCGCTCACGTTCGCTTGCCTGCAAGGGAACGAAAGGGTACCTGTCTGCACGTGGCCTGTCCCGCTCACGTTAGTTTGCCAGCAAGTGAATGAAAAGATACCTGGCTGCATATGGCCTGTCCCGCTCACGTTCGCTTGCCTGCAAGGTAACGAGAGAGTACCTGGCGGCACGTGGCCTGTCCCGCTCACGAACGCTTGCCTGCAAGGGAACGAAAGGGTACCTGGCTGCACGTGGCCTGTCCCGCTCACGTTCGCTTGCTTGCAAAGGTACGAAAAGATACCTGGCTGCACGTGGCCGGTCCCGCTCACGAACGCTTGCCTGCAAGGGAACGAAAGGGTACCTGGCTGCACGTGGCCTGTCCCGCTCACGTTCGCTTGCTTGCAAAGGTACGAAAAGATACCTGGCTGCACGTGGCCGGTCCCGCTCACGGTCGCTTGCCTGCAAGGGAACGAAAGGGTACCTGGCTGCACATGGCCTGTCCCGCTCACGTTCGCCTGCCAGCAAGGGAACGAAAGGATACCTGGCTGTACACGGCCTATACCGCTCACGATTGCTTGCCTACAAAAGAGAGAAAGACTACCTGGCTGCACTCGACCTGTCCTGCTCACGTTCGCTTGCCTGTAAAAGAAAGAAGACCTGACTGCACTTGGCCTGTCCCGCTCACGTTTGCTTGCCTGCAAGGAAACGAAAAGGTACCTGGCAGCCCGTGGCCTGTGCCGCTCACGTTCGCTTGCCTGCAAGGGAACGAAAGGGTACCTGGCAGCACATGGCCTGTCCCGCTCACGAACGCTTGCCTGCAAGGGAACGAAAGGGTACCTGGCTGCACATGGCCTGTCCCGCTCACGTTTGCTTGCCTGCAAGGAAACGAAAAGGTACCTGGCAGCCCGTGGCCTGTGCCGCTCACGTTTACTTGCCTGCAAGGTAACGAGAGAGTACCTGGCGGCACTTGGCCTGTCCCGCTCACGAACGCTTGCCTGCAAGGGAACGAAAGGGTACCTGGCTGCACATGGCCTGTCCCGCTCACGTTCGCTTTCCTGCAAGGGAACGAAAGGGTACCTGGCTGGACGTGGCCTGTCCCGCTCACGTTTGCTTGCCTACAAAAGAGAGAAAGAGTACCTGGCTGCACTCAACCTGCACTGCTAACGTTTGCTTGCCTATAAAAGAAAGACCTGGCGGCACTTGGCCTGTCCCGCTCACGTTCGCTTGCCTGCAAGGAAACGAAAGGCTACCTGGCAGCATGTGGCCTGTCGCGCTAACGTTCGCTTGGCTGCAAGGGAACGAAAGGGTACCTGGTTGCACGTAGCCTGTGCCGCTCACGTTCGCTTGCCTGCAAGGGAACGAAAGGGTACCTGGCTGCACATGGCCTGTCCCGCTCAAGTTCGCTTGCCTGCAAGGGAACGAAAGGGTACCTGGCTGAACATTGCCTGTCTCGCTCACGTTCACTTGCCTGCAAGGTAACGAGAGAGTACCTAGCGGCACTTGGCCTGTCCAGCTCACGAACGGTTGCCTGCAAGGGAACAAAAGGGTACCTGGCTGCACGTGGCCTGTCCCGCTCACGTTCGCTTGCCTGCAAGGGAACAAGAGAGTACCTGGCGGCACTTGGCTTGTCCAGCTCATGTTCACTTGCCTGAAAGAGAATGAAAGGGTACCTGGCTGCACACGGCTTGTCCCGCTCACGTTCGCTTGCCTGCAAGGGAACGAAAGGGTACCTGGCTGCACATGGCCTGTCCCGCTCACGTTCGCTTGCGTGCAAGGGAACGAAAGAGTACATGGCTGCACATGGCCTGTCCCGCTCACGTTCACTTACCTGCAAGGGAACAAAAGGGTACCTGGCTGCACATGGCCTGGCCCACTCACGTTCACTTGCCCGCAAGTGAACAAAAGGGTACCTGGCTGCACATGGCCTGTCCCACTCACGTTCGCTTGACTGCGAGGGAACGAAAGGGTACCTGGCTGTAAACGGCCTATACTGCTCACGTTTGCTTGCTTATAAAAGAATGAAGACCTGGCTGCACGAGGCAAGTCCCACTCACGTTTGCTTGCCTGTAAGGGAACGAAAGGGTACCTGGCTGCACATGGCCTGTCCCGCTCACGTTCGCTTGCCTGCAAGGGAACGAAAGGGTACCTGGTTGCACATGGCCTGTCCCGCTCGCCTTCGCTTGCCTGCCAGGGAACGAAAGGGTACCTGGCTGCACATGGCCTGTCCCGCTCACGTTCGCCTGCCAGGAAGGGAACGAAAGGATACCTGGCTGCACTCGACCTGTCCTGATCACGTTTGCTTGGCTTTAAAAGAATGAAGACCAGGCTGCACTTGGCATGTACCGCTCACGTTCGCTTGCCTGCAAGGAAACGAAAGGGTACCTGGCAGCACGTGGCCTGTCCCGCTCACGTTCGCTTGCTTGCAAGGGAACGAAAGGGTACCTGGCTGCACGTGGCCTGTGCCGCTCACGTTCGCTTGCCTGCAAGGGAACGAGAGGGTACATGGCTGCACATGGCCTGTCCCGCTCACATTCGCTTGCTTGTAAGGGAACGAAAGGATACCTGGCTGCACATGGCCTGTCCCGCTCACGTTCGCCTGCCAGCAAGGGAACAAAAGGATACCTGGCTGCACTCGACCTGTCCTGCTCACGTTCGCTTGCCTGCAAGGGAACGAAAGGGTACCTGGCAGCATGTGGCCTGTCCCGCTCACGTTCGCTTGCCTGCAAGGGAACGAAAGGGTACCTGGCTGCACGTGGACTGTCCCGCTCACGTTCGCTTGCCTGCAAGGGAACGAAAGGGTACCGGGCTGGACATGGCCTGTCCCGCTCACATTCGCTTGCCTGCAAGGTAACAAAAAGGTACCTGGACATGTGGCCTGTCCCGCTCATATTAGCTTGCCTGCAAGGCAACGAAAGGGTACCTGGACACGTGGCCTGTTCCGCTCATGTTTCTTGCCTACAAGGTAACAAAAGGGTACCTGGACACGTGGCCTGTCCCGCTCACGTTCACTTGCTTGCAAGGTAACGAAAGGGTACCTGGCTGCACGTGGCCTGCCCCGCTCACGTTCCCTTGCCGGCAAGGGACCGAAAGAGTACCTTGCTGGACGTGGCCTGTCCCGCTCACATTCGCTTGCCTGCAGGGAAACGAAAGGGTATCTGGCTGCACATGGCCTGTCCTGCTCACGTTTGCTTGCCTGCAAGGAAACGAAAGGGTACCTGGCTGCACGTGGCCTGTCCCGCTCACGTTAGCTTACCTGCAAGGGAACGAAAGGGTACCTGGCTGCACGTGGCCTGTGCCGCTCACGTTCGCTTGCCTGCAAGGGAACGAAAGGGTACCTGGCTGCACGTGGCCTGTGCCGCTCACGTTCGCTTGCCTGCAAGGGAATGAAAGGGTACCTGACTGCACGTGGCCTGTCCCGCTCACGTTAGCTTGCCTGCAAGGGAATGAAAGGGTACCTGGCTGCACTTTGCCTGTCCTGCTCACGTTCGCCTGCCAGCAAGGGAATGAAAGGGTACCAGTCTGCACACGGCCTGTCCCGCTCACGTTCGCTTGCCTGCAAGGTAACGAAAGGGTACCTGGCTGCACGTGGCCTGTCCCGCTCACGTTCGCTTGCCTGCAAGGTAACGAAAGGGTACCTGGCTGCACGTGGCCTGTCCCGCTCACGTTCGCTTGCCTGCAAGGTAACGAAAGGGTACCTGGCTGCACGTGGCCTGTCCCGCTCACGTTCGCTTGCCTGCAAGGTAACGAAAGGGTACCTGGCTGCACGTGGCCTGTCCCGCTCACGTTCGCTTGCCTGCAAGGTAACGAAAGGGTACCTGGCTGCACGTGGCCTGTCCCGCTCACGTTCGCTTGCCTGCAAGGTAACGAAAGGGTACCTGGCTGCACGTGGCCTGTCCCGCTCACGTTCGCTTGCCTGCAAGGTAACGAAAGGGTACCTGGCTGCACGTGGCCTGTCCCGCTCACGTTCGCTTGCCTGCAAGGTAACGAAAGGGTACCTGGCTGCACGTGGCCTGTCCCGCTCACGTTCGCTTGCCTGCAAGGTAACGAAAGGGTACCTGGCTGCACGTGGCCTGTCCCGCTCACGTTCGCTTGCCTGCAAGGTAACGAAAGGGTACCTGGCTGCACGTGGCCTGTCCCGCTCACGTTCGCTTGCCTGCAAGGTAACGAAAGGGTACCTGGCTGCACGTGGCCTGTCCCGCTCACGTTCGCTTGCCTGCAAGGTAACGAAAGGGTACCTGGCTGCACGTGGCCTGGCCCGCTCACATTCGCTTGCCTGCAAGGGAACGAAAGGGTACCTGGCTGCACGTGGCCTGTCCCGCTCACGTTCGCTTGCCTGCAAGGGAACGAAAGGGTACCTGGCTGCACTTGGCCTGTCCTGCTCACGTTCGCCTGCCAGCAAGGGAATGAAAGGGTACCAGTCTGCACACGGCCTGTCCCGCTCACGTTTGCTTGCCTGTAAAAGAAAGAAAGAGTTCCTGGCTGCACTTGGCCTGTCCCGCTCACGTTCGCTTGCCTGCAAGGGAACGAAACGGTACCTGGCTGTACGTGGCCTGTCCCGCTCATGTTCGCTTGCCTGCAAAGGAACGAAACGGTACCTGGCTGTACGTGGCCAGTCCTACTCAAGTTCCCTTGCCAGCAAGGGAACGGGAGAGTACCTGGCTGTACGTGGCCAGTCCTACTCAAGTTCCCTTGCCAGCAAGGGAACGGGAGAGTACCTGGCTGCACGTGGCCTGTGCCGCTCACGTTCGCTTGCCTGCAAGGGAACGAAAGGGTACCTGGACACGTGGCCTGTGCCGCTCACGTTCGCTTGCCTGCAAGGGAACGAAAGGGCACCTGGCTGCACACGGCCTGTCCCCCTCACGTTCGCTTGCCTGCAAGGGAACGAAAGGGTACCTGGCTGCACACGGCCTGTCCCGCTCACGTTCGCTTGCCTGCAAGGGAACAAAAGGGCGCCTGGCTGCACACGGCCTGTCCCGCTCACGTTCGCTTGCCTGCAAGGGAACGAAAGGGCGCCTGGCTGCACACGGCCTGTCCCCCTCACGTTCGCTTGCCTGCAAGGGAACGAATGGGTACCTGGCTCCACACGGCCTGTCCCGCTCACGTTCGCTTGCCTGCAAGGGAACGAAAGGGTACCTGGCTGCACACGGCCTGTCCCGCTCAAGTTCGCTTGCCTGCAAGGGAACGAAAGAGTACCTGGCTGCACGCCGCCGGTCCCGCTCACGTTCGCTTGCTGGCAAGGGAACGAAAGAGTACCTGGCTGCACGTGGCCGGTCCCGCTCACGTTCGCTTGCTGGCAAGGGAACGAAAGAGTACCTGGCTGCACTTGGCCTGTCCCACTCATGTTCGCTTGTCTGTGAAACAAAGAAAGGGTACCTGGCTGCACTTGGCCTGTCCCACTCACGTTCGCTTGCCTGTAAAAGAAAGAGTACCTGGCTGCACTTGGCCTGTCCCACTCACGTTCACTTGCCTGTAAAAGAAAGAAAGAGTACCTCGCTGCACTTGGCCTGTCCCGCTCACGTTCGCTTTCCTGTAAAAGAAAGAAAGAAAGAGTACCTGGCTGCACTTGGCCTGTCCCACTCACGTTCGCTTGCCTGTAAAAGAAAGAGTACCTGGCTGCACTTGGCCTGTCCCACTCACGTTCGCTTGCCTGTAAAAGAAAGAGTACCTGGCTGCACTTGGCCTGTCCCACTCACTTTCGCTTGCCTGTAAAAGAAAGAGTACCTGGCTGCACTTTGCCTGTCCCACTCATGTTCGCTTGCTTGTAAAAGAAAGAGTACCTGGCTGCACTTGGCCTGTCCCACTCACGTTCGCTTGCCTGTAAAAGAAAGAGTACCTGGCTGCACTTGGCCTGTCCCACTCACATTCGCTTGCCTGTAAAAGAAAGAGTACCTGGCTGCACTTTGCCTGTCCCACTCATGTTCGCTTGATTGTAAAAGAAAGAGTACCTGGCTGCACTTGGCCTGTCCCACTCACATTCGCTTGCCTGTAAAAGAAAGAGTACCTGGCTGCACTTTGCCTGTCCCACTCATGTTCGCTTGCCTGTAAAAGAAAGAGTACCTGGCTGCACTTTGCCTGTCCCACTCATGTTCGCTTGCTTGTAAAAGAAAGAGTACCTGGCTGCACTTGGCCTGTCCCACTCATGTTCGCTTGCTTGTAAAAGAAAGAGTACCTGGCTGCACTTGGCCTGTCCCACTCATGTTCGCTTGCTTGTAAAAGAAAGAGTACCTGGCTGCACTTTGCCTGTCCCACTCACGTTCGCTTGTCTGTGAAACAAAGAAAGAGTACCTGGCTGCACTTGGCCTGTCCCACTCACGTTCGCTTGCCTGTAAAAGAAAGAGTACCTGGCTGCACTTTGCCTGTCCCACTCACGTTCACTTGCCTGTAAAAGAAAGAGTACCTGGCTGCACTTGGGCTGTCCCACTCATGTTCGCTTGCTTGTAAAAGAAAGAGTACCTGGCTGCACTTGGCCTGTCCCACTCATGTTCGCTTGCTTGTAAAAGAAAGAGTACCTGGCTGCACTTTGCCTGTCCCACTCATGTTCGCTTGTCTGTGAAACAAAGAAAGAGTACCTGGCTGCACTTGGCCTGTCCCACTCACGTTCGCTTGCCTGTAAAAGAAAGAGTACCTGGCTGCACTTGGCCTGTCCCACTCACGTTCACTTGCCTGTAAAAGAAAGAAAGAGTACCTCGCTGCACTTGGCCTGTCCCGCTCACGTTCGCTTTCCTGTAAAAGAAAGAAAGAAAGAGTACCTGGCTGCACTTGGCCTGTCCCACTCACGTTCGCTTGCCTGTAAAAGAAAGAGTACCTGGCTGCACTTTGCCTGTCCCACTCATGTTCGCTTGCTTGTAAAAGAAAGAGTACCTGGCTGCACTTGGCCTGTCCCACTCACGTTCGCTTGCCTGTAAAAGAAAGAGTACCTGGCTGCACTTGGCCTGTCCCACTCACATTCGCTTGCCTGTAAAAGAAAGAGTACCTGGCTGCACTTTGCCTGTCCCACTCATGTTCGCTTGCTTGTAAAAGAAAGAGTACCTGGCTGCACTTGGCCTGTCCCACTCACGTTCGCTTGCCTGTAAAAGAAAGAGTACCTGGCTGCACTTGGCCTGTCCCACTCACATTCGCTTGCCTGTAAAAGAAAGAGTACCTGGCTGCACTTGGCCTGTCCCACTCATGTTCGCTTGCTTGTAAAAGAAAGAGTACCTGGCTGCACTTGGCCTGTCCCACTCACATTCGCTTGCCTGTAAAAGAAAGAGTACCTGGCTGCACTTTGCCTGTCCCACTCATGTTCGCTTGCTTGTAAAAGAAAGAGTACCTGGCTGCACTTGGCCTGTCCCACTCATGTTCGCTTGCCTGTAAAAGAAAGAGTACCTGGCTGCACTTTGCCTGTCCCACTCATGTTCGCTTGCTTGTAAAAGAAAGAGTACCTGGCTGCACTTGGCCTGTCCCACTCACATTCGCTTGCCTGTAAAAGAAAGAGTACCTGGCTGCACTTGGCCTGTCCCACTCATGTTCGCTTGCCTGTAAAAGAAAGAGTACCTGGCTGCACTTTGCCTGTCCCACTCATGTTCGCTTGCTTGTAAAAGAAAGAGTACCTGGCTGCACTTTGCCTGTCCCACTCACGTTCGCTTGCCTGTAAAAGAAAGAAAGAGTACCTGGCTGCCCTTTGCCTGTCCCAATCAAGTCCGCTTGCCTGTAAATGAAAGAGTACCTGGCTGCACTTTGCCTGTCCCGTTCACGTTCACTTGCCTGTAAAAGAAAGAAAGAGTACCTGGCTGCACTTTGCCTGTCCCGCTCACGTTCGCTTGCCTGTAAAAGAAAGAAAGAGCTTGCAAGGATTTGCTAACGTGCTGAACGATTTCATGATTAGGAAGTACCTGTTTCCAGGCGCTATCTGCCATGTTCAGTTTCATATTAAACTTGCAGTCCTTCACCAGTGCTCCCAACTCTTCTGCTGTACTGCCCTGCTCAGCTCCATCCACCTCTATACTGTTAGCAGGAGACGAGCACAGCTTCTCCCAGATCTTATCCAGTAAGAAACCCCTGGGACATGAGAGGATGCACATCAGAGAACACACAAATGCCTACATGAAGGCAAGGTTGTTACCTGAACTGCACATTCCATTAACTTTTTGCACGGACCTGATAATTTATCAAGAGATAAATCTATAGCCATGGTACAAAACATGCATGCAAAGCTCAGATGGCTCACCGGGATGTAATGATGTCACCCCACATGTTTATGGGGTCAGTTTTAGCATCAGGGTAGCGACTGGTCCACCTCTTGATCAGACTTTTCCAAGAACCCACTGAGCCTGGTACAGAGGAGAACAAGATTACAGGAGCAGTCATGTGGAAGCGATAGCCATTCGAATCAACCTTAAAGAGAGACGGCCTTTCGATTTCATAAAAAAAAATCGGTGAATTTAGTTCCCTCTGAAATTTGGTCATTGAAATATGTGTTTATTTCTGTAATAACTCACAAACTATCAGGCCATTCTGTGGCTGGGAAGTTATTTAATTTGAAGGGATTCCTGAGCAAATAACACGCATGAAATCACTTGCGTCGTGCAGTCAAGCAGACAGAGGAAGTCCGTGTGCGCATGCCCAGATTTACCCTGATCCTGCACTGACCGTTACATCATCTTGCCGCTAAATGAACAGCTGATCACACCGAGGTGCTCGCTGACTGCCAATATTTATTAGTTTAGTCCTGCGTTTCCTTTCCTCACAACATCTTTTCTTCTCGCTTTCCGTTCCTGTCGTCGGTCTTTCACATTTCATTCGCGTCCTACATTTTTCTCTCCTATTTTAAATTTGTATCCCACAATGCCTAGCGTGAACGGGGAAAGCCCACCACGCAATGCATGACGTATCTTGAATTGGGTCCCGGTGAAGCAGGAAAAAGTAGCGGAGAATAGTCGGGACAGTACAGTAGTGAGTAATTGCCGCTGTTGTTGCCTGACGAAAGTGTAAAAAAAAATTATTTTGATGATGGTAATGGTTTCATGAGACAGTGATGCATGCTGTTGATGAGGATAGGGATACTGATGGTGGTAATGATAATGTTGACGTTTCCGATTATGATCTGATGTTTATGATGATTATTAGTGATGATTTACATAACAATGGTGATAATTATGAAGGCGATGATGAATACATCAATAAAGTTAGTTATTTCATTTTCTTTTTGATTACGCAGTAATGAACAATATATTGTAGTGGCAATTATTTTTGTGTGTACATTACCTAATACACAGTTATTTGGTGACCTGAACAGGCAATCAATTACATACTGCAGATTTGGCTTTGACAATAGATGGGAGTGACAGCAATCACAGCCAACTAACTTTATCCCAATCACCACAAGGTATAAAACATGTTGGTGATGGTAATGATGGGTGTATGCTTATTTACATATACGATTTTCTTTCAGCTAACCAGTAACCAGTAACTTTCTCTTTTGGATGAAACGAAGCCCAAAGATTCCAGCCTGCAGAAATTGTCTAAAAATACAGCCACGTGGCTGATCACTGGAGTTAATGCTGTCTCAACATACTGTATTACATGCATTATTCATTTTGATAACCATGTAAAAAGGACCTGAGACATTCGTGCAAAACGTACACACTTCTTAAAATTGTTGATCCTTTACGAACAAACCCTAGAAAACTCTAATGGTCTTCCTAGTTTCGTAACAGTTGCTTAACATTAGTATGTTGATCATGCTGCTGCTGAGTGTTTTAAATATTTCTTCAATTGCACTTTTTTTTAACAAAACCTCTATCGTCTTTTCAAAGTCAAAGCTCGAATCCTCAGAGCTACATGCGGTGCATTCGAACAAGGAGTACATTCGCAGGAGTTTTTAAATCCCACTGGGTTTTTATACTGGGCAGCGTATTCATTGGATTATATTTTGTTTTCAATATGATATTTTTCCAATTTTTTTTTTTTGTATTCTTGTCTCAGCAATGGTGAAATCGAATTTGTAAATAAAAATCACCGCCCTGACTCTACTCATCAGGCCAGAGCTATTCTCTTTCTCTGTGTGTTTTGTACAACATAAGGAAACAGTATAGCAAATATAACATTCAAGAAATAAAAACGAGAGAGGCTGGCTATGATGAGAAAATTCTACAACCCAGAAACAGACGGGAGCGCCACTTTAAGGCAGTGCCTAAAGCTATATATTATTTTAATAGAGCAATTAATGAATTTAGGCCACATGGCCCTAAATTCTCCACTGTTTTTTCCTGCTTCACCATGACCCAATTCAAGATACTACGTCATGCATCACATGGTGGGCTTTCCCCCTTCACGCAAGGCATCGTGGGATACAAATTTGCAACCAGAGAGAAAAATGGAGGATGCGAATGAAACGTGAAGGACCAACTACAGTAACGGAAAGCGAGAAAAGACATTATGTTGCAAAGGAAAGGAAACGCGGGACCAAACGAATAGATATCGGCGGTCAGCAAGCACCTCTGTGTGATCAGCTGTTCATTTAGCGACAGAATGATGGAAACGTCACTGCACGGTCAAGGTAAAGCTGTAGATGGCAGTAATGCAACACTGGATACCAACTGCTATAACCCCCCCAAAAAAAGGTGGTGGTAAACCTGCACATGCGCACACAGACTTCCTCCGTCTGCTTGACTACGCAAAGCGAGTGATTTCACGTACGTTATTTGCTCGGGAATCCCTTCAAATTAAATAACTTCCCAGACACAGAATGGCCCGTTTTATTTTTTGAGAGATATTACAGAAATAAACATGCATCACAATGACCAAATTTCAGAGGGAACTAAATTTCACCGACTATGAAATCGAAAGGCTGAATAGCTTTAAATGTATGATTTTTGTTGGCCACACTTAAAAAAAAAAAAATATTTCAGCTAAACCTCTGTGTCCATCGAACGCATACATGCTTACTTGAATCCACTATGATAAAACTGCTGAGGTCATAGTTTATGATCTTCCAAGTCTGCTCTTTTCTACGGGTGATTTAATTCTTGGAAACGTGTAAACCCCAGAAATTAAAAAAATAATAATAATAAAATTTATTTTGAATTCCTTCGTTCTTGACTTAAACCAACATCCTGCAACACTAACTACATGTTGGTACTAATCCTTTAACCATAATTTGCCAAGCACCTGTTATTTTCCCCTAAATGGCCTATAAAAGTCAGATGTGATGCTGACACTTTAAATCATGAATCTCAGTTGTGTATTTTGCCAAAACAAAGACTGGGCACTACAAAATCTTTACTTGTGTGTAACTATACTCCAGAGATACATGGTTGTCCTTTATCCTTTATAAATATTTCTAATAAAAACACGAAATGGTTTTCATAATAAACCATGATAAAAGGATATTACGACATGTCTATTGTCCTTGATATTTACTGTTACATGGCCTTCATTTTACTGAGGAGAAGGGGGGAGAAAACAAAACTACACAGTGACTCACAGCTTCAGATTTTGGAGGCACAGGGGGTGGAGGTAGATTGATCTCAACGCTGAGGAAGGCAGCACTTGTAGAACTCGCACTGGGGTATGGCAGGCCAGACGGGCAGCTGGAGACGTTAACGTTTCCTCGGACATCCTCGTTGTGCTCGTGTACAGGACTGCGTCTGGGTGTGGTCCAACCACAGTTCCTCGTACGGGTTGCGCGGTGGACACGCGGGCACAGTCACGTTGACGTGCTCACCTTCCTGCATCTGCAACTCCAAGGGCGAGCACGTGCTGAAGCGGCCGCGGCACTGGAACGGCAGGATCACACTCTCGTTAGTGCGGTGGTTCATACAGACGACATTTCAAAGTATTTTGTGTCACTCGGTCGAGATACGTGACAAGTCTGCACCGCGCATTTATTACGTTTGCATTCCGCTTTACAAGTTTGAAATAAATGTAATAGTTTCTTTTAAGTAATCGCCTGTGCATTTATACTAAATTATCCACTTCAGGATCAGCGAATAATTGATGAATAATAACCTCGTCTTTGTCTCACTTATTTACTGATATTTACTTTGCCTTCAGCGAATAATTGCCAAATTACTGAACATTTATAGACGGAGTTTGGGTTATCATCGCAGTTTCTTTTATGCTTTCAGAAACCCAATGATAAAACATGTGAGAAGTCACTAATAAATTAAAACGTTGCTATCGTTGACGAATCACTGTGGTGTAAGTGGAATAACACACGCTAGACCGTGGAAGGCAGTGGGGGACGTGCATGACGCTTATAGAATAATTTTGGAAACTTGTCTGTCGTGTGTTATTCCTTAACCTTATTAATCTGAATACATTAAATAAAATATTTTTTTAAGTATCATGTATAAATTTGATCACTATAAATTTAAAGTAGAAAAACAATGTTATCCAATAAATAGTAAATATATGGGGGAAAAAAGACCACGACAATATCAGATAAAAGAATAAATAAGAAGTTATAAAGGTGATCTGCACTGCACCTCATGTTTAAAAGGGGTGAAATACTGACCACAAAAAAAAAAAAAAATCCTGGAGCCTCGGGGTTAAATACTTACCACCACACAAAAATACTTACCATGCTTTGATGATAATGATATATAAGGTGTTGAGGAAAAAAAGCCTACTCAAAAAAACCCAGAAGAATTCCCAGTGGAACTGGGATGGGCCTCTGATAAAGCCACCTCAGACTCATCAAGATGAGCAACGCTGCCTTCTACGAGGAGGAGCTTTTTTGTTTTCCTCTTCTTCATCCCTCCTCCTTTTCCCCTGGTGAGGGACAGGAATACAGTCTACGGGGAGAAACCCTACGGGGACCATAGTGGGGTTCCCTGAAGGAAACAGGGTCATCAAAGGGGTTGGGATCCAGATGGGAGTTGGGTTCCAGAAGGGTGTCAGGTTCCTCAAAGGGGTCAAGATACTGCAGGGGGGCAGGATACTAACAGGTGTGGGGTTCGTCAAAGGGGTTGAAATACTGTAGGGGGGCGGGTTCCTCAAAGGGGCCGGGGTATCGCAGGAGGGCGGGTTGCTAACAGGGATGGGGGCAGAGCAGGGGGGTGGGTTCCACAGAGGGGTCAGGATGCTAAGAGGGATGGGGGCAGAGCAGGAGGGTGGGTTCCACAAAGGGGCCGGGGTATCACAGGAGGGCAGGTTGCTAAGAGGGATGGGGGCAGAGCAGGAGGGTGGGTTCCACAAAGGGGCCGGGGTATCACAGGAGGGCAGGTTGCTAAGAGGGATGGGGGCAGAGCAGGGGGTTGGGTTCCACAAAGTGGCTGGGGTATCACAGGAGGGCAGGTTACGAAGAGGGATGGGGGCAGAGCAGGGGGTTGGGTTCCACAAAGGGGCTGGGGTATCACAGGAGGGTGGGTTGCTAAGAGAGATGGAGGTAGAGCAGTGGGGTGGGTTCCATAAAGGGGGTGGGCATCTCAAATGAGAGGGGTTCAAGGAAGGAGACAGGGCCCTCAAAGGAGAGGGGTTCCCTAAAGGGGACAGGGTCTCTAAAGGGGGCAGGGCCCTCAAAGGAGATGGGGTACCTAAAGGGGGCAGGGCGCTCAAAGGAGATGGGCTTCCTAAAGGGGACAGGGTCTCTAAAGGGGGCAGGGCCCTCAAAGGAGATGGGGTACCTAAAGGGGGCAGGGCACTGAAAGGAGATGGGGTACCTAAAGGGGGCAGGGCACTGAAAGGAGATGGGGTACCTAAAGGGGGCAGGGCACTGAAAGGAGGTGGGGTACCTAAAGGGGGCAGGGCACTGAAAGGAGGTGGGGTACCTAAAGGGGGCAGGGCACTGAAAGGAGGTGGGGTACCTAAAGGGGACAGGGTCTCTAAAGGGGGCAGGGCCCTCAAAAATGCCTCAAACCCATCATCATCATCCTCCTCTTCTTCTTCCTGATGAGGTGTGGGATCTTGATCCTCTTCATGTCTCTCCTCGCTGGCAGGAAACATCCTTCCTGTATACAAGAGAGATGAGATGTGCAGATCTGCCTCACTGTCTTCGTCAAATGAATCAGAAACCTCTCTTTTTATAACAGAGCTGTTTTGTACAGCAGGAAATCCTCAGTCTAAACAAACTGGGGCGAGTTTCCCAAAAGCATCATAGCACAAAGATCATCGTTAAATGGCAGTGCGAGCATCATAATGAACACTCTCTCCTAATTAAGCTGCTCTTAGCTTTAAGAGGCTTTTGGGAAACCCAGCACAGTTCTTTACACCAAACGTATTTACACTCACACACAGTTTTCTTTCCTATTAGCTGTACAGCAGTTTGCTGAAACACACCAATGAACAACTCTATAATAAACTCGCACACATTTCATCTTATTGAAAGCATTTTATCTGTTTTAACTCCATTTTCCAGAGTGTCTATTTACTGGTTTACAGCCCAACGAAGAGACAAATAAAACCCTGAACACTGGAAAACAATAATTTAGTGACATTAACTTTGCTAACTAGCCGACTTGCTAACCTTAGCTTCACTAACATTCCTCTTCAGAGTAAATATTTGACTTTTAGTAAACTAACTATAGGACTTTTCTAACAAACTGCTGAACACACACTAAAGTTAGGTTACAGAAATTATTATACATCTTAAACTATTAGCCGAATGGGTCATTTCTGCTCACACTGCCATTTCTGGGATAGTTTGCACTTTAGCGACAGTAACCTGTGTGTGTGTGTGTGTGTGTGTGTTATGGTCATATGTTAACATAAAAAAATCATTAAGAAACGTTTTTGTACTTATTTTGGTGATTTGAAGCCTTTTGTGTGGTTTTCTCTCGTGTTCTTCTGATATAAGAGCGATATCCTCTCGAGATCGCCTCAATAAATATGGCGGAGTTTAGTCGCTAAAGTGCAGCTGTCCCCATTTAATGGCGACATTTCTAAGCGCGTCTGTCTCTCACAATCATAAAATCGTCTGTAACTGCTGTAGTTATAATATTCAGGCAGCAAAATGTGTTCATGCTGACCGCTAGCTAGCTTAGCCAACTTGATCTACAGTAACTTTTCTGACTAGCCGCTAACTTTAAGCTAATTATCATGGATGTAAACCGATTAGCCAAACAATAAGGAACAGGTCGCTTTCATCAAAACCCTGTTAACTCTATTCCTGATGGCCTTTCCGTTTATTTAGTGCTATTTTAACCCCCTTTTCTGTAATAACGCGGCGTTTAAAACACTTGCTGCCGGACCGAAAGCGAGAAAACCGGCTAACTCACCGTCGCAGGGCTCGGTCAGTCCGCTCCATTCGCGCGGTGGCAGCGCCTCCATCTGCAGCAGCAGGTCTTCGAACAAGAAGTTCATCGCTGGCGATGCAGGAGTTAATTCTCGAGCTGGTGCTGGAATCAATCCAGTGGTGCAGCAGGAGGAATCGCAGAGTCGCTCGTGGATGCCGAAACTCAGCCGTTGAACAAATGAAGGATTTTGAAATTAAACATTCCAAAGCGCCACCTGATTGGCTGCTGAAGGCTTTGTGTTTCACCGCGTTGCTTGGTGAGGAAGCGAGTTTGTTTTGCTCCGCCCCCATTAGTCCGAGTCCAATAATGAGGCCCTGATCAGGAAAAGGAGCGCAGAATTTACTGAGATTCATTTCAAATGCTTATCATTTCATTTTCACTCAGACTTCATGTAGGCTATGGGAGCACTGCACTTTTATTTTGATACGGCAGCTGGCCCCTTGTTTTCCCTGTTGGTGTCACGTAGAGTTTAAAACGTCACGTCTTTAACTCACCTGGGAAGAGACGCCGAGTTGATGCTGAGCACTGCGGTGGTATATGTGGCGTCTCCTCTCCGTGGTTATTTTTGTCTTTTTTTTTTTTTTACAAAGAAGCTGGTTGTGTGTGTAGTGACTTCAGTGCCTGGACAAGCAAACGGAAGGTAAAGTTGCGTCTGTTTGCATTCGATCCATGCATTTGTTTCATGTAAATGTTTGCAAGTTTATTGACCTCGCTTAATTTAATCACAGTGTTGCCAGTGGGCTGCAGCTGGAAGCCTGTGTGTGGGTAACAGCTCATGCGATTTGACGAGCAAACGGAAGGTAACGTCATGTCTGACTTTAGCCAAATTTAAATGTTTTTCTTGTTGTTGATTTTGATTACTGAATTTATCGCAGTATTACTGATGGGGTGGACCCAGCTGGAACCTGACCTTCTATGAGTAAAATTCGTTTCTGTGTAGCTGTCCGAGCGGGAGGTGATGTTGCCTTTTTGTAATATATCTCGTGAAAGTACTACGGTGCCCAGCGCTATGCGGGAGTGGTCAATGTGTGTGTTTTTTTTTTGTTTTGTTAATTTTTTTTTTTTTACTTAATGTAAGTGGGTAACCATAGTATTTTCCTAATGGCAGCCTTGTTAAAAACATGCAGGAACACATCGTCATCATCATTGGTGCTACAGCAGCGGTAGATGGGGCACCACTGTTTTTTTCCTTATTGAGTTTTAATTAATTTTCTTTTTGTTGGTTTAATACTCTGGGCAATTAGGAAATTGAGCTTTGGTGATTTGTGTGTTGTGACTAGGTATTAGGTTTGTGTATTTAAAGTGTGCAGCCTATGGGCTGTAGTTCCATCTTTTTAGTAGTATTTAGGCTACTGTTGGGGGAAACCAAATTAAGTATTCTTAGAGTAGTACGTGTGTGTGCTGTGTTGTTACCATTTAACAAATTAGACTGTGCCCATGTGGCAGTAACTTTTTTTTTTTTTCTCTTTTTTTGGGTTTTTGTATTTGTTTTTTTCTTGTGCCTTGTTAATGTTTGCTGTGTATTCTTTTGGTTTTCCTTTCATGAACACCTACACTATTTATACCATATTTATTTTTGCTATTTGCACATTCCTGTTGCCAATAGGCACATTGTCACCTTACCCTCTGTCTATGTGGCTGAGAGCCTAGTGCCCATGAGTAGTCTTGTTTTAAATTAAAAGAAAATAAAAGCTTTTTATATGACTATGACAGTTGTATTTCAGTTATTTATGTTGAACTGTTGTGGGGAAGTAAATCCAGGTGCCTTATTGTAGGGTTCTCATCCTTGAAACTGAGAGTGGCGTAGTCACTTTTATAGCAGTGGCCACATTCAGATGAGGATCTTCCAGGGATTCATTTTTCAAAATGTTGTCTTCACACTTATATATTTCATGAATAGAATAATGCCACAACAAATGTTTTAATGAGTCTGTTTTTTTTTTTTTAAACTTTGACACAGTTACTAACACACCAAAGATCTATCCATCTAGATAGAGCACTGATCTCCTCCACGCCACATATTACAATAACCTGGATCCACATCCGGATTTGCATCAAAATCTAATCAATTGCTCCTTGGCCCATGGCTCACCTGTCCTTAAAATTTAATCAAAAACTGTTCACTACTTTTTGAGTTACGGTGGGAACAGGCAAACAAACGGAAGCCAAAACATGGCTGTCGTTTCTCTTTACTTCGCTGAGCGCTTCGACATAATATGGATCACTATAGTTGTGGAATAGGACTATTTACTGGATTTATTATTTACTGTTTGATCTTAAACGCATTAAGAAGGCAATAAACTGCACTAATTACCTTTTGACGAGGCACCTGTTAACTGAAAAGCATTCATGAAGCTGGTTAAGATAATGCTGACAGTGTGTAAAGCACCATCAAGGGACATGCTGGCTACTTTGAAAAATCTAAAATATGAAGCATATTTTTGTTTTGTACACTTGTTTACCACACAATTCCATACATGTTCTGGATGTTATTTCATAGCTTTGATGTCTTCAGTATTCTACATTTATAGAAAATAGTCCAAATACAGAAAAACGTAGGAATGAGTAGGGGTGTCCAAACTTCTGACTGGTTTTGTGTGTGACAAAATCAAGGGATGGGAATCTTCAATATGATACGCATCTTGATGCACTGCCAACAATTCGATACATTAACGATTCATGAAATTACCAATGGTAAGATGCGATACGATTTTCCAACCTAGTGCGATACTGTACGATTTCATTTTAACACAATGCGGTGCAGTGAGATGCGATGCAGAAGAGAATTATACCATGGAATACATAGTATTTCTCAAGTACTGGCACTTAAAGAATTACCACTGGCTGTGCCTTTTATTTTACAAAAACAGGAATTACACAATTTCAAAAAATTCAGACCCGAATAATGAACAATTAACTTTCTGCCACATTTTTGTTAGCCTAAGCAGCTCACCCTGTGTTAAGTTTTTGAAAGAGGTTTAATAAAGAAATTTATACTAATAAAAAGAAAAAAGCCATGAGATTTTAGGATAGTGGATCCCATCCAATATAATTAGTAAATTAACAAAAAATTAACCCGTTGACACATTCTATCTTCCTCAAAAAGATTGAAAATACTTTAGAAAACCAGTAACAAGGCTCCTGGATTCAAGTCAAAAGGCAGTAACACGGCTCCTGGATTCAAACATTTAACTAAGGTGTGTGTTTTTTTTTTTTTTTTTTAAACACTACAATGACCACGGAGGGGTCAATTGACCTTTTTACCTAAAAGGCCCACAAGAGGGTCATTTGACCCTTTGGACCCCCTGTGGACACTCCTTTTGTTGTGGAAATGTGGCTGTTAGCGGCTCACAGAAGTCACTTGAGCTGTGTTTTTGCATGTGTGTGTGTGCCCATATGGTGGATTTATAAACATATGGTGGATTTTTATGCAGTGAATCATCAGGATGAACGAGAATTTGGGATCAAAACTCTTGACATTTATTGTTAAAAAAAAATCAAAACAAAACATTTACAATGAATGAAAAAGCAACTGTTTTCCCAGTTTTCGTGTGGAAAGTTTTTGCAGAAGTATTTTTGTGTGCCAAAAATAGAAAAAATATATTTACAAAGAAAAAAGCATATTTACAAAGAATGCAAATGAGTGAAATACATTTGAGCAGTCACTCACAATTCTGGCACAGCCATTGCTCCTTTCTGCATTTCCCACATGTATATTTATAACAGCCAACACAGCGCACAGTTGCACGATTGTCCTTGCATTTGATTTTAGCCTGACACTTGGCTCTTTGTCCGAATTGTGGTGTGGAGGGTTGTTGCCGAAGCAATTGCTCCTTTTGGACCTTTTTCATACCCACGTGGGAGTGAGCCAACTCTCTTGCCAGTTCAAACAGGAAATCCACCCGTCTTTCCTTTCTCCCAGTGCATAATTGATAGAGCACGTGGGCATTCAGTGCTGCAATGTCTATCATGTTGTAGAACACTGATATTGGCCAGCGCCTTGTTCCTGCGCGGACAGTGTATTCCCGCACCATCTGGTCCATGATATCGACGCCGCACTTTGTTGTGTTGTAGAGTGTGATGGTGTTTGGCTTCTTTTTGGCGGTTTCCTGTGTCTGAATCGTGCTGTGCATGCTGCTGAGAACATATACTGTCTTCTTCCGCTTGGGCGCATACACAGTCAGTGTGGCACCAGTGGATGAAAATACCTGGGTGGTAAATTCATCGCGGTGCATCTGTCGAGTTGATGGTGGAATTTCTTGGCGAATCCTGTTGACTGTGCCGAGGATGGTTGAATTCCGGCTAAGTAGTTGTTTTGCAAGTGACAGTGATGTAAAGAAATTGTCTGTGGTAACATTTCTGCCCTTGTCCAAGAATGGTTCCATCAGCCTCATGACTACACTCTCAGACACTCTCTCCCCACGAGGCCGAGTGGGGTCCTTGCCAAGATATGGGAGGATGTTGCAGACGTATTTGGTTTTCAAGTCACACGCCACCCAAAACTTGATACAAAACTTGTCTGGTTTAGTTGCAATGTACTGTAGGAAACAGCAGCGAGTCTTGCACGGGAAAAGTTGTTCGTCAATGGTGATGTGTTGACCAGGGATGTAGGATGTGATGCAGTTGGTGACAAACAATCCCCATATGTTTGAAATTGCAGCAAACCTATCAGTCTGTACTCGCTCGCTGCGGGTGTCTCTGTCATCAAAGCGCAGGTGATGCATGATGTTTTTGAAACGCCCTCGGGACATGGTTTCGATGATGTGTGGGTTTCCCAGGTTTTTCGACCAGCAGTCATGCAGTGATGGCACCTTGATGATTCCCCTCATGATGGTGATGGAAATAAATGCCATTAGTTCAGGTATGCCCATGAACCAATCCACATGCTCAGTTTGCTTCGCATGTTGAATTGTACAGTCTCGTATGATGCCAAGCATGTCCAGAGTGATGAAACAAAGGAAGCTCTGAAGGCGACTTGTGATTGACCTCCTGGCCTTAGCGGTTGGCTCTCCATCTGCGCTGTATGGCGTTGGTGGGGTGAAATGTGGACCCGTTCCCACCTGTTCTTCATGCCATACTGTGCCATCTTTTGCAGTCTCTGCCACATCAGTCGCTAGCCGAGCTCTCTTTGTTGGTTGGGGAGCACTCTCCTCATCTGTAGCATGAAAAAATGTAATTATGAGCAATGGGAAATTCAAATGATATCACAAATGCAAGTATAGAAGCTAATCACTGCAAAAATGGTTTATTTTTCTAGTTTCAAGTAATGTAGTAAAAATCACCTCTAGTATTTTTTAACTAGAACTAGTAGTTTTTGGGAAATAACTATTATTTTTACATTGCAATAACTAATATTACCTGAAGACTGAGACAGCTCGGAGTCTGAATCCACCTGGAGATTGATGTCTTCTCCATCCGATTCGCCAGGGTCAGCTCCATCCAGGATCATTTCCAATGCCTGTTGAGTGCTGAATCTCTGCATCTTCGTTCCTTGGAGAGGAGCTTCTTTCACCACAAAATTCTTGAGGGAAATGAAGCAGTAGTCCACATGCACTGGTATTTATCCATCTAACAATTGCCAGGTTGCATTCACATGAGTCGTTATGGTCACATGGCATGAGAGATTCACACGCTAATTCAACCATTATCTGGTTGCAGTCATATGATTCGTCATGATCACATGGGACATTCACACGTTCATTGAACCATTGTGTGCACTCACATGACTCGTTATGGTCACATGGGACATTCACATGCAGACCCGTCGCCATGGGCATGCCTTGGGGGGCTGTGCCATAGAGAAACATAGGGAACATGAAGAAAGCACATCCGTGACTCCATCACAGAAAAGACTTCTGTGTCCCTCTGTGTCACTCTCTCTGGCCTCATCCACATATCCCTCTCCTTCCCTTCAAACTATCTGCCCTCCCCTCCTCTCCTCTCTGCCTTCCTCCATATTCTCCTCTCCTCTCCCCTCCTTTACTCTCTCCTGCCTTTCACTTTCTCCTCTGTGCCCTCCTCCCTCTCTTATCTGCCCTCCTCAAATCCAAACTTACTCAGTTTCCCTCCACTTCTCACCTCTATCCTCTGCTCTTCTTCTCTCTTCTCTTTCTCTACTCCTGGACCCCTTTCTCTCTCCACTCCACTCCACACCACTCCTTTCTCTCTTCCAGACTCTCTTCCGTGTCCTCTCCACTCCTCAGTTCTCCACCACCCTGCTCTGTGCCCCACTCCTCTCTTTGCCTCTCCTCATACCCCCTCTCCTCTCTTCTCCTCTCCACCACCCTCCTCTGTGCTCCTCTCCTTTCCTCTCCTCTCTTCTCCTCTCCTCTGTGGTCCTCTCATTTCCTTTCCTCTCCATCCCTTTCCTCTGCTCTGCTCTGCTCTCCTCTCCTCATCTCTCCTCTCTTCTCCTCTTCTCTCCTCTTTTTTCCTTTCCTCTACTCTCCTCGTCTCTTCTCTCCTCATCTTTCCTTTCCTTTCCTTTCCTATCCTTTCCTTTCCTCTCCTCTCTTCGTCTCTCTTCTCTTCTATTTTCTTCTCTCCTCTGTGCTCCTCTCATTTCTTCTCTTCTCTTCTCTTCTCTTCTCTCCTCCATGCTCCTCTCCTCTCTCCTCTGTGCTCCTCTCCTCTCCTCTCCTCTCCTCTCCTCTCCTCTCCTCTGTGCTCTCCACTGAACCTAACGCTTCAGAAAATCAGTGATCATGTTTCATGTCCAAGCAAAACGTTTAATTCATAATATTATATGTATTATATACAGTATACTGTATTAGTTACTATTTACCTGTGGTGATTTCAGAGGCTGACAGCCCTTCGGAAGAAGCTGTCTGCCCCTGTTTGTCTTGGCTGTTACCAACACAGAAACAACTGTTTTCTTCAATGCTGGCTGAGAAAAGATTGCAAGTCTGTAATGGTCTACTAAGACTTTGGCTCCAATCCAGCTGAGTTCAGTGCTATTTGGCTTGAAGAATTCTCTGCGATTCCAGAAAAGGTTAAAATTGTCTATGAAGCTCATACCAAATGAAAAACAAGTTTTTCCAAGCCAGGTGTTAAGACTGAAGAGTCGAGAAAATGCAAAAATTCCTCTCGCTGGGAGTGGGCCACTAATAAAAGATTGTATTCCAGTCTTATAGAGATCAGAAAAAAGTTTTCTGAAATCATCTTGGACAAACAGCTGTTCTCTGAAAACATCATTTGCTCCCACATGCACAACAATACGTTTGATAGTTTTATGCTCGGACATTTACATACAATTACACACACATTGTAAGGTGTGACCCCCTCACCCCTCACCCCACACACTGCCCCTAACAGCCTCATTACCATAACAAAATGAGTGATTAGTGTATTCGGCAAAAGCTGTGTGGGTCAAATGACCCCTCTCTGGTCCTTCTAGGTAGGCAAGCTGTGTGGGTCAAATGACCCCTCTCTGGTCCTTCTAGGTAGGCAGAAAAATTGTGGTCTTTCTAGTGGGAATATCAACTGATCGACATGATCAGGGTGTAGGAGACTTCGTTGGGCAGTAACAATATCCCCTGCAGTGGTAAAGACATGCTCAGAAGATACACTAGTTGCTGGTATGGACAAGTAGTTCTTAGCCAAAGCTGAAAGGAGTGGTAGGTCTATCTGCCCTTTCCACCACTGCAACACATTGCCCTCCAAATCTAGACAATCTCTCTCTCTGTATTTGATTAATTTCAGTCTTAGCTTGCTCCAGTATGGTCTTCGTTGGAGGTCTGGAAGTGATGAACTCTCCAAAGAGCTGGTCCAATGCTGTTTTTTGGGAGCGGGTGAGGCATCATCATCTAGGGAAGACATAAAATGAGATTAGTGCTGACAAATAAGAGCGGTCAACACAGTGTCTAAAAAAGCCGAAACTTTTCCAAACTATTGATTTAAAGCCAACCGGTGAATGTACATACATGTCAACCTATACGGAATGTCCGTATTTTATACGGATTTGATTCAATAAAGGTAGTATACGGGCATATAAATAAAGTTATATGGATTCTTTAAAAAAAACTTCAATATTTATTTACAGCTATAATCAATTCCCACGATGATAAAAGAGCGCATAACATTTACAAACGTACTGTACACCACAGACAGCCAGTAAAGTCTTATGAAATCGTGCGTTATCTTGTGGTAGCGATACTTCGTTCCACTTTTGATCATGCGCACACCGCATTGCGAGAATCCCGCCAACCGTGAAGTCATAGACATATAAACATAGACGCCGCCTTCTGCGTAGAATCATACGTCATCCTAGCCGCCATATTGGATGTGGCAAAATGGAGATTCTGGTAGTTTATTTCCTTGTAATTTTAATGTGTATACCAAGTAGTTAAATCTTATTTTTTCTACAGTCATATTTTGTAGTTTAAAATATTTCTCATATGTCTATTTTGCATAAGTATTTAAGGCATATTTGCATAGTGCATTTTTAAATGCGTATTTTGCACAGAAGCATTGCATTTTAACTGTTAATTGTGTTTTTTCTATTTTTCTATTTTCAAAGGTTTTTCACCTAAAGAGAAAATTAAAGAGAAAGCTACTGTAAATAATTTAACCTTCAAGTGAATAAATTTGCAGTTTATGTTGAAGTTTATTTTGAAATTCTATTTAAAATGTGTGCATGTGACAAAGACTTCTTCATAAAATGACAATCAAGATGTAGAGCACTTTACAAGACTTGCAATAATGGGTGCAGTGTTTTTTAAAATCTATACTCCTTCTCTTCTTCCTTCTTTTCTTGTTCTTGTCACCGAACTGCATCTTGATGGCTTCCTGTAAGAGAATATTGCCACTCAGGACGAGAGACGAGTCTGGAAACAGGCAGGCTGTATCCTTGCAAACTCGGTCTGGGTTTGTCCCTCGGGCGGTCCCTGTCTACCAAAATACATGTTCCCTTTCTATGCAAAATTGGCACATGGGCTCACCCATGTGTCAAAAGAGGGGATGGTAGCAGAAGTAACAAAGCGATGGTTCACAAAGGGGTTTTCAAATTATGCTGTGAAATTTTGCAAGCAATGCTTGATATGTGCACAACATAATGCAGGTCAAGGTATCAAACTAACTCAAGCAGCACACCCAATACCAGACAAACCATTTGATCATCTCCAAATGGACTTCATTGAACTGACACTTAAAAATAAACTAAGCAAAGCTTGTGCAGAAATAGGGCTAGGATGGACAAAGGTCCTCCCTGTAGTACTCGCACAAATGAGGATGCAAACTAGACCTAAACATAGGTTCAGCCCATTCGAAATTCTGTTTGGACGAGTACCCAACACGGGGATAGGGCCAGCTCAAGGAACACTGCCAGACACCACACTGTGTGATGATGCAATGTTGAATTACTGTGCAACGTTGTCCTCTGCTTTGAAATCTATCCACAAACAGGTAAAGAAGCACTTCCCAAACCCGCTGAGGGACCTCTGCACGATCTACAACCAGGGGATTGGATCGTGGTGAAGGACTTCCAACAAACCAAGTGGAACAAGCCACGGTGGAATAGCCCATTCCAGGTCCTGCTCACGACCCCAACGGCAGTGAAAGTCACAGGCAGAGTGACGTGGATCCACGCTAGCTGCTGCAGGAGGGTTCCTGAACCGGCTGAGCAGGAGGAAAAGAAGGCCTAAGTGACCCAGACGCTGACTAAAGCTCGTGAGGAAGAAAGGCATCACTGCATGGAACAGTGCAAGTATCACATCAATCACGCACGCACCCTCAATAGGGAAGAGTATTTCAGTGTCTAGCTAATAGATAAGCCTTAGGGTTTCGAGTTTCCTCCAAGTCCCGGTGAGGTGGGACGAGGGCTGATAGGGCGTGCCCGCCCTCTGAGCACCAATACACGTCAAGAAGGGCAAGGGTTAACTCGGTAACATCATTGAGGCACTGAACAAGATGCGCAAGGTTGCTGAACAATTACGAGCAGATGAACATGAAGGAGTTGAAGACAGCTGATCGTGTTAGTTCAGTGGATGGAAGACTCTGATTCTATCCACCATACCGGTCCTGGGCTTAGTGATTGTGATGCTATGTTTGCTCCCTGTTTTCTGTCAATGTTGTATGTCTGTGTTTCAGAGGCAGCTGACAAATATCGGTTACCAGATGGTGAAAATAGACTCTGATGACTTGCCTGACTGGCCTCCAAACTCACATGAAGACTATAACCCACCGTTCAATGACATCAGCACAGTTGACATGAAACTAGTCCTGACTTAAAACATTTTCATTATGATTGTTTCCTGATCTATGTATGTAGCTTGCTAGCGTTAACTTAAGATGTCTGTCTTATAAAAAACAGCCTTAGCATTATCCCTGTACACTCAATGACATGTTAAGTTGAATCTCTCTGGGAACTCTTACCACTGAAATTGTGTACATTTTTTTTTTTCTTTTAGCAATTATTATCCTATAGGATAAAAAGGGGGGAGAATGTGAGGGAATTTTAATGGATGAACATTATTATTCTCTGTGTTTCTGTATGTTGAACTAAAGTGGCTTAGTTACTGAGAAGAGATGTTTTTCCACATGCTGTAATCGCTTTTCTGTGGCCTTGGTGGTAATGAGCAGGGTGCTTGAGTTCGTCCTAACTACGCATCTTCTCATGATGTAATCACCTTTCCTGACCTCGGTGGTGATAAGCAGGGAGCTTGAGCTCTCCCTAACTCGCATCTGCCTGCACATACCAGAGCATGCCAGGTGCACTCATTAGTAAAACTTCATAGAAAATCTTGAGCCAATCACATGATGACACAAGCAGTGAGCGAATGCTTTCAGAGTATAATAGATAACATTCCTAAAACACAACTCAGAGGGCACATACTCTCGGCATCATCAGAAGTGGTGTCTTCTTCTATTCTTCTCTTTCCTTTCCTATTTTATATATCTTTTATATGATCTACTGTAATAAATAACTGAAAAGACAACTCCTAAGCGTTCTGGAGTGTTTATTAGAAATTTCCATTACGGGTGCAGTGTTTTTTAAAATCTATAGTCCTTCTTCTTCCTTCTTTTCTTGTTCTCGTCACCAAACAGCATCTTGATGGCTTCCTGTAAGAGAAGTGCACATGGTCAGAAACGACTCCTGAACGTTTTTGATCTCTGTGTAAACTGTGATGTGACGAAACGTTTCAATAGAAATCGAATACAAAATATCGTTGTGTGTCTCAGAACTTAATTTCAGCAGACGTCCAGTTTTTATTAAAAGATCCTCACCGGCTTGAGACCAGCTTCCCTCGCCTTCAGGATCGCGTCCATTTCATCCACCTACACACAGAGAGGGAGAGGAGGAAAGAGGGATTGGTGGGTGGGGTTTTGTTTCCACATAACCAAAGTTAATTCATCATTTCAATATCAGACGCTTTTGAGAATCAGAGATGAAACACTCTGTAAATTGCTTGTGTGTGTTGGTGCAGTGTGTGTGTGTATTGTGTGCGCGCTCACTTTGGCATACAGGAGCTCAGGATCGCTGATCATATTCATGATTTCGTAATTGTTCTGGTTCCCTGCAAGCATCCAGGTGATCTTATTTGCCAAGTTCGGGTGGATTTTCTCAACAAGAGGCAACAAGTGATCATCTGCAGACAGACAGAGAGAGTGAGTGAGATGTGAGAGAACAGAAATCGAGTGAATGGTCCCAGCCATCCAATCATGTAACATGGGCGGGGTTCAGGCACCAGACTCTTTCTATTCTCGATTATTGAGGAACAAAAGCAAGACGAGTTGAAAGGAGGTGCTTGGAGAAGTTTTCGATCTCGACAAGGAAACACATCGCAAACCATAATGGGGGAGAAAAAAAGGTACCCTATGGGTCCATGTGGCTACTGTTTATAAATAAAATAGTTTTCTGATCCCATGTCCATACAGTAAATATAGCATATATACATGTTATCAATTCTACTCGCCTCATCTCTTGCAAGCATCACCAAGCTGCAAGCAGCATCAGGGCTTGGAGTGTTTTGGTTACCATGTTTTGTTTAGTGTATTTTGTTCTAAATGCAGTGCTGTGAACTCGATCTATTTTCAAAATAGTACGAAAGCACTTGTTCATGAATTGTCTTTGAAGCATTATTTAGAACTAATGAGCACATTTTGTTTCACAAGTGGAGTGTAAAGACTCTGAAATAAAAAATACAATTAAAAAATTAAAGCCAATAGCAGAAGTTTGATATCGGCTTCTCAAGCTATCTGCCAAAAAGCTCATCTCATTATCTCTAGCCGCTTTATCCTTCTACAGGGTCGCAGGCAAGCTGGAGCCTATCCCAGCTGACTATGGGCGAAAGGCGGGGTACACTCTGGACAAGTCGCCAGGTCATCACAGGGCTGACACATAAACACAGACAACCATTCACACTCAATTTAGAGTCACCAGTTAACCTAAATGTCTTTGGACTGTTGGGGAAACCGGAGCACCCAGAGGAAACCCACGCGGACAACATGCAAACTCCGCACAGAAAAGCCCTCGCCGACCCCGGGGCTCGAACCCAGGACCTTCTTGCTGTGAGGCGACAGCGCTAACCACTACACCACCATGCCAAAAAGCTAAGAAAAAAAAAAAACTTTCAAAACCTTTCATTTGACCTTTCAGAAGGCCCAAACAAAAGCCATGATAATCAAAAAGGTACATTTTCTTCAAATGAACACCACTTACTCGATATCAAATCACTAGCCTTGGTGAACCACAAGGTGAATTTCATTTATCTTTTTATCTGCCCATTATCTTACAACACTACGAAGTTATAACGAGGTTTCTCTTATTCCATTTCTGGTTCTGAAGTCTATCAAGAAGTAGAACGGGTAATCGAACTTGATCAGGATAAGTGCCGATTGGTTACGAAGTCTCACTATTGTTACACTCATTCTTACAACAAGATGACATAGTGGCTACTGCCTCGCTTCGCCTCTTTGAGGCAGTGGCCACAAAAAAAAACAAAAACAAACAGTGGATTATACGCTGAGCTGCAGAGCAGGAGTGTGTATGAGCCAGATGTTGGTGTGTGTTTTTTATGCGTGTATGAGTGTGAAACTCACGCGCCATCTGGACTTGTTCATCTACAGGACATGATTCCAACATGTAGATGGTCAGCCTTTTCCCAGCAGATGGTGATGTGGGTCCATCCTGGACACAGAGGAACTCAGTCTTCTTCTTCTATTATTATTATTATTATTATTACGACTCATTACTCGTGTTTTGTTCTTACTGTTGCGTCCTTGTCTGGCTTAACTTCACTCACAGGTGACACAGCTGTAGGAGGCACCGCATCCGTTGTAGCTGGAAGTTCTTTTGCAGCTGAAACTGGAACCACAGCTGGACTGCTGTCCCCAACTGCAGCTGTCTCAACAGCTGGGACGCTTTCCAGCGCTCGCTCAGCTGAAGGAACGAAAACACATCACAGCTCATTCATTTCAGTGAAAAAAACATTATCGGTATCAATTATACTATGTGCATGCAGTCAGATTCAGAAGTACTGGCATCCTTGGTAAAGATGGGTCAGAAAGGTTATGAAAATTTGAATATTATATATACACACACAGTATATATGGCTTTACATTAACTTTTTTGCTCACCGGCCACTGTGGCTAGTGGTTTTCCTGAGTCACTAGCCATTCAGCCTTTTCACTAGCCACAATTTTGTTGCCAGGAAATCGAAGTTTTTTATTCACCATGATATGTTAAAGTTCGGAAGATCTAGATTTAATTATGAATGGCAGCGTATAATGTATCTCTACAATAGCACTCAAGTATTCAGTGCTGTTAAGGTAGCTCCCTATATGAAAACATGCAACCAATTCAGACAAAAATATAAACAGAGTATTCTGTTTATTGAACTCAAATTCAAGCCCCTTACAATATGAAATATCGTATGATATGAAAAATAACATTCAGTACAACTGTGAATGGTTGTCTGTGTCTATGTGTCAGCCCTGTGATGACCTGGCGACTTGTCCAGGGTGTACCCCGCCTTTCGCCCGTAGTCAGCTGGGATAGGCTCCAGCTTGCCTGCGACCCTGTAGAAGGATAAAGCGGCTAGAGATAATGTGATGTGATGTGATCTATTAATAGTGTGTGTGTGTGAACATGTGTAGAGAGAGACATTAAATGTCCTCATTACATTCATCATCAGATGAGTCTGAATGGTCCATGAAAAATGGTCTTCGTGACCTGAGGCTTCCAGCAGGCCATAAGTTGATAGCTGGGGCGAGATCAACTTCTTTCCAATCGCATGAACGTTTCTAAACAGCAGCTCCAGCCTCTCCAGCTCAGCCGACTTCATGACAGCCAGGGACTGAAAGCAATGCTGTCCTGTAGTGACCAGCCGTCTTTGCCTGTTTTGATGTTATAGTACCGGTGTGTGCATTTGACTTTTCGTGATCCTTTATAGTTTTGAGTTTAAAATTACTGGTGCCCGTCTTTGCCAGACTTTCTACAGTCTTCACAGTACATGTTATTTTCGGTTTTGCTATGAACTAGCCAATCTCACCCGAACTTCCATTTGTCATTGAACTGTCTTATCTTCCTATTAGTGTCTTGTTCATCTCCATGGCCGCAGCCAGGTCTGAGGCCCCCGCGGTCTGGACCTCGGTCATTTTTAAGAGCTGAAAATACATTGGTACGCTAAATATTCAACTGGATAAAAAATAAAGAATAACATTAAAACGTCTCCGTAAAAAGTGCATTGTTAATGATGTTAAACGCTGATTCTGTCTCTGTTTGGTGTGCGTGGCTCTGAGACCAAGAACAAAAAAGCAAATGAGCGCATTTGTGACTCGGGGGAGGAACGCAGTGCAGGAGACACGGGGTTTCCATGGTAACCATCAGCGCACTTTCGTGAAGCTATTAAATTTACATTTTCGAACTTTGTAGTCAGCTGGGATAGGCTCCAGCTTGCCTGCGACCCTGTAGAACAGGATAAAGCGTCTAGAGATAATGAGATGAGATGAAAAAATAAATATATTTTTTCCCAGCTTAAGGTCAGTCCGTATTGTGAAATACTGTGACCTCGGCCCAGAGGCCTCGGTCAGTATTTTCAAGACCTCGGTCACGGTATTTCACGATACGGACCCCCCGCGGCTGGTAAATAATACACACACACGACGGTACTGTTCCGTCCCGGATTATGAGAGATATGTTACACTGATTCTGACAACATGATGACATTGTGGCTACAGCCTACAAAAGAAACAAACAAAAAAAAACCTTACGAATGACTAGGTACACCTTTTCGACCAACAGGGAACAGGTTCTTGAACCAATTCCATTCAGGATTCTTTGAACAAGAACAGAATCCGTTCTCTGTGGGTCGAAAAGGGGTAACGTCCCAGTTTGGTTATACTAAACATAGGCACGAATGGAACGCTGCTCAGCCAATCAAATTAGTGAGTCTGTATATTACTGAATTGTTGTATAATTAGTTAATTAGCTGATTATAGCTGAACCAGGGGAAAATGGTGCATTCCAGGGCCACATTCAGGAACCTGTGGTGTAATGTGAACTTGGCCATGCCTCTAGTGGCTTTCCATATAGGATGCGCCATCGAAACCCTATATTCAACATCTTGAAAGAGGCTCAAGAGGAGCTCAAATGACTCTTTGAGCAGATCGGGTTTACTCCGGACTACACTGTAAAAAAATAGAATTATGCTTTGTTCAAGTAATTCCATATTCACAATTGAATGGACAAGAAAATATGAATAATTATTAACGAACAGAAAAATCCACATCAAACTGATAGGGTGCACCTCAATGATGTGTAAATATACAATAGTGAATAATCTGAATTGAAAATACATAATTGCCACAGGTGTTTATTCAGCGCATGCTCTTAATGACCAAGACACGGGGTTTCCTCTCCCAAATGCAAGGGCTGGGCAATGTGGTTCTCTCTCCAATTCAAGTTCATGTTGTCGTGGCTCAGGTGGATAAGGCACCATACCATAAATCCAGTGACCTGGGTTTGATTCTGACCTGAGGTCATTTCCTGCTCATTTCCTATCTCTACACTGTCCTATCCAATAAATGTAAAAAAAATTGTGATAACCTCAATTGCCTTTTTGTACTACTGTGAATGCCACTGTTCAGCAAAAAGAGAAATCTATGTTGGCAGAATGAGGAATTGAAAATTGACTTCATTAAGAATTCTTAATAAAGATAACAGTGTTATCATAGTTTGGATTATCATGGGCACATCGTTGGCAAAACATAAAATTCTTAATGCAGACGGTTGCCTTGAAATTTCAAGTATTCTCAAATATTCTTTTTTTACAGTGTACATGTGCAGCAGTGCAGTTGTAGCCTGCCTTGTTTGTGATTTTAAAAATACAGTAAATCATTCGATAAGCCAAAGCAATAGAGCGGAAAGTTTCAACTTATGTTTGCCTTGGATAACTTTGCCTAAAACATGGTGGTGTATACTGATTTTTTTCCCCAGAATGTTTTTTTTTTTGTGTGTCGGTGTAACGGATGCCAGATTGTTAATGTATCTCAGTTCCATAGGCTACATGGTTAGGGGATCTTTTGTCCTCATTGCTTGGGCCAGAGGAAACCATTAAACAAGCTTCAATTATTCTTACTCTTGCCACATACATGATTTTTTTTTTCAAAACTGATGATATTCAGTTCAAACACCATTAAAAGTAACTTCAGGAATAGATCTCTTGTGTGATGTGTAATTCACCCTCTCATTTAAATATGGAGAAAATGTTTTGGCGTGCGCTTTGCGCATCACGGACCTCGGTGATTTTAAAATGCTGCTCCGGCCCTGATCATCTCTGCCCCTTTTTCCCTGAGCAGCAGGGTTTGAAACTCCAGCTATATGCCGCCACATAGTGCGCTTGTCAGTCGTCAGCAACTTTGTTGCTTCGTTCATTAACCGCAGGTTACTGCATCACTGATTTTACCTGAGACGTTAAAGTACGTTCTAAACAATTCTAACATGCTCTCAGAATGTTTATGCAGGTGCTCATGGGAGTTGTAGGCGCGTAATGTTACATTGCAATGCGTTTATTATATCAGATGCCTTCAGAGAAAACTACAAAGAATATATTGTCATACCACAGAATAAACCACCCGCCAAAGTGGCTAGTGAGACTAAAGTCATTACTCGCCAAAGCCCAATTTTACCCGCATTTGGCGAGTGCTAATGTAAAGCCCTGATTTTATATGTATTCTAAGAGAATTTAAAAAACTTCAAAAAATTAAGCTTTTTAGAGGCACATATTTTAACTTATCCATGTATGAAAGCAGTAACATCATACATAAATCACACATGGATCCTTGAGCAGGCTATAAACTGGTATTAAAAATGCAGAAATAGTGTCGGGAACAGCGTTCTCCTGTCTTTTGTATGGTTTCTACTGTCTTACCATCAGCTCGATGCAGAAAGTTGACGAAAGTGTAGCCGCGTGAGGAGAAGGTCTTCTTGTCCCTGCACATGTGGACAGAGTGAATGGGTCCTGCACGGCTCACCATCTCCACCAACATCATCTCGGTGACATCAGGGTGCAGATCACCCACATACAGTGAGGTCATTGTGGAGTTTGAGTTCATTTTACCTAGAGAGAGAGAAAAATCAGACTTTCAGTGGTGGAGAAAAGCAAGGAGACCAACTGAATGATGGACAGAACATTGTCAGCATCGACACGGTAACCTCCTGTTTTAAACAGACAAAGCTGAGGATAAGTACACTAAAATGCATTTCTCAATGGAGACTGGAGGAATTGTAAAACGTAAGGACCTAAAGGCTGAACGTCGGTTTCCCAAAAGCATCGCAGCAAAAAGATTATCGGTAAATGACAGAGCAAGCAGCACAATGCACTCTCTCTCTCTCTCCTAGTTAAGAATGTCTTAGCGTTAAGAGGCTTTTGGGAAACCCAGCCCTGATCAGTATGAAGGTAAAGAAGAAGGAATGAGAATACACAGTTATGAGATTAGTGTGTGTCGTGTTAGTAAACTATTAAAACTTAAAAAAAATACAAATCACTCAGTTAGTACAAGGTGACTTACTACGAAGGAGAAGATTAAATCGCTGGAAACTCGCTGTTACTCGCTGTGAAGGTTTGTGTCGCTCTGAAGCTCTGTGTGGATGTGTGGCTCTTATATAGCTGCAGATTTTGAAACATAACTAATTAAACTGTTTTCATTTAAACTAATTGAACTAATTAAACTGTCTGAATCATGTGACCTGGGTTTTTCCCAGGTCACGTGACCAGGTGACATCAGCTCCCTGAGTGAGAGAGAAAGAGAGAGAGAGAGAGAGCATCCTGATCGCTCTGTGTTGCTCAGTAGCCCATTCAGTGTTGTGTGTGGGCGGCTTTACATCTTCTCTCCCGGACCGAGAGCTCATAGGCTCGTCAGAGTGAAGCCATCTGGCCGCCATCTTACCCCTCACATCGCGTGGATTTGGTTTGTGTGTTAAACCGTCATATCCGATCAAACTGGCCCCAAGACAAGTTTCTCCTGACTTTTTTCCCACTGCTATAATTATTTTTACGGAAATTATTTCAGTTTATCTTTCTCTTACAGTCAGGTCTGAACAGTATTTATTTGTCACAAGCTGCATGAATATTGTGACAGTGAATTATGTGACAAATAAATACTGTTCAGACCTGACTGTATTGAAAACAGTTTAAATGAAAACAGTTTAATTAGTTATGTTTCAAAATCTGCAGCTATATAAGAGCCACACATCCACACAGAGCTTCAGAGCGACACAAACCTTCACAGCGAGTAACAGCGAGTTTCCAGCCATTTAATCTTCTCCTTCGTAGTAAGTCACCTTGTACTAACTGAGTGATTTGTATTTTTTTTAAGTTTTAATAGTTTACTAACACGACACACACTAATCTCATAACTGTGTATTCTCATTCCTTCTTCTTTACCTTCATACTGATCAGGGCTGGGTTTCCCAAAAGCCTCTTAACGCTAAGACATTCTTAACTAGGAGAGAGAGAGAGAGTGCATTGTGCTGCTTGCTCTACCATTTACCGATAATCTTTTTGCTGCGATGCTTTTGGGAAACCGACGTTCAGCCTTTAGGTCCTTACGTTTTACGATTCCTCCAGTCTCCATCGAGAAATGCATTTTAGTGTACTTATCCTCAGCTTTGTCTGTTTAAAACAGGAGGTTACCGTGTCGATGCTGACAATGTTCTGTCCATCATTCAGTTGGTCTCCTTGCTTTTCTCCACCACTGAAAGTCTGATTTTTCTCTCTCTCTAGGTAAAATGAACTCAAACTCCACAATGACCTCACTGTATGTGGGTGATCTGCACCCTGATGTCACCGAGATGATGTTGGTGGAGATGGTGAGCCGTGCAGGACCCATTCACTCTGTCCACATGTGCAGGGACAAGAAGACCTTCTCCTCACGCGGCTACACTTTCGTCAACTTTCTGCATCGAGCTGATGGTAAGACAGTACAAACCATACAAAAGACAGGAGAACGCTGTTCCCGACACTATTTCTGCATTTTTAATACCAGTTTATAGCCTGCTCAAGGATCCATGTGTGATTTACCGGTATGTATGATGTTACTGCTTTCATACATGGATAAGTTAAAATATGTGCCTCTAAAAAGCTTAATTTTTTGAAGTTTTTTAAATTCTCTTAGAATACATATAAAATCAGGGCTTTACATTAGCACCCAACAAATGTGAGTAAAATTGGCTCTGGCGGGTAATGACTTTAGTCTCACTAGCCACTTTGGCGGGTGGTTTATTCTGTGGTATGACAATATATTTTTTTGTAGTTTTCTCTGAAGGCATCTGATATAATAAACGCATTGCAATGTAACATTACACGCCTACAACTCCCATGATCACCTGCGTAAACATTCTGACAACATGTTAGAATTGTTTAGAACATACTTTAACATCTCAGGTAAAATCAGTGATGCGGTAACCTGCGGTTAATGAACGAAGCAACAAAGTTGCTGACGACTGACAGGTGCACTATGTGGCGGCATATAGCTGGAGTTTCAAACCCTGCTGCTCAGGGAAAAAGGGGCAGAGATGATCAGGGCCGGAGCAGCATTTTAAAATCACCGAGGTCCGTGATGCGAAAAGCGCGCGCCAAAACATTTTCTCCATATTTAAATGAGAGGGTGAATTACACATCACACAAGAGATCTATTCCTGAAGTTACTTTTAATGGTGTTTGAACTGAATATCATCAGTTTTGAAAAAAAAAATCATGTATGTGGCAAGAGTAAGAATAATTGAAGCTTGTTTAATGGTTTCCTCTGGCCCAAGCAATGAGGACAAAAGATCCCCTAACCATGTAGCCTATGGAACTGAGATACATTAACAATCTGGCATCCGTTACACCGACAAAAAAAAAAAAAAAAAAAACATTCTGGGGAAAAAAAATCAGTATACACCACCATGTTTTAGGCAAAGTTATCCAAGGCAAACATAAGTTGAAACTTTCCACTCTATTGCTTTGGCTTATCGAATGATTTACTGTATTTTTAAAATCACAAATAAAGCAGGCTACAACTGCACTGCTGCACATGTAGTCCGGAGTAAACCTGAAAAGTAAACCCAATCTGCTCAGAGAGTCATTTGAGCTCCTCTTGAGCCTCTTTCAAGATGTTGAATATAGGGTTTTGATGGCGCATTCTATATGGAAAGCCACTAGAAGCATGGCCACGTTCACATTACACCACAGGTTCCTGAATGTGGTCCTGGAATGCACCATTTTCCCCTGGTTCAGCTATAATCAGCTAATTAACTAATTATACAACAGTTCAATAATATACAGACTCACTAATTTGATTGGCTGAGCAGCGTTCCATTCGTGCCTATGTTTAGTATAACCAAACTGGGACGTTACCCCTTTTCAACCCACAGAGAACGGATTCTGTTCTTGTTCAAAGAATCCTGAAAGGAATTGGTTCAAGAACCTGTTCCCTGTTGGTCGAAAAGGCGTACCTAGTCATTCGTAAGGGTTTTTTTTTTTTTTTGTTTCTTTTGTAGGCTGTAGCCACAATGTCATCATGTTGTCAGAATCAGTGTAATATATCTCTCATAACCCCGGATGGAACAGTACCGTCGTGTGTGTGTGTGTGTGTGTGTGTGTATTATTTACCAGCTGGGGGGTCAGTATCGTGAAATACCATGACCGAGGTCTTGAAAATACTGACCGAGGCCTCTGGGCCAAGGTCACAGTATTTCACAATACGGACTGACCTTAAGCTGGGAAATAATATATTTATTTTTTCATCTCATCTCTAGACGCTTTATCCTGTTCTACAGGGTCGCAGGCAAGCTGGAGACTATCCCAGCTGACTACGAAGTTCGAAAATGTAAATTTAATAGCTTCATGAAAGTGCGCTGATGGTTACCATGGAAACCCCGTGTCTCCTGCACTGCGTTCCTCCCCCGAGTCCCGCATGCGCTCATTTGCTTTTTTGTTCTTGGTCTCAGAGCCGCGCACACCAAACAGAGACAGAATAAGCGTTTAACATCATTAACAATGCACTTTTTACGGAGACGTTTTAATGTTATTCTTTATTTTTTATCCAGTTGAATATTTAGCGTACCAATGTATTTTCAGCTCTTAAAAATGACCAAGGTCCGGACCGCAGGGGCCTCAGAGCTGGCAGCGGCCATGGAGATGAACAAGACACTAATAGGAAGATAAGACAGTTCAATGACAAATGGAAGTTCGGGTGAGATTGGCTAGTTCATAGCAAAACCAAAAATAACATGTACTGTGAAGACTGTAGAAAGTCTGGCAAAGACGGGCACCAGTAATTTTAAACTCAAAACTATAAAGGACCACGAAAAGTCAAATGCACACACTGGTACTATAACATCAAAACAGGCGAAGACGGCTGGTCACTACAGGACAGCATTGCTTTCAGTCCCTGGCTGTCATGAAGTCGGCTGAGCTGGAGAGGCTGGAGTTGCTGTTTAGAAACGTTCATGCGATTGGAAAGAAGTTGATCTCACCCCAGCTATCAACTTATGGCCAGCTGGAAGCCTCAGGTCACGAAGACCATTTTTCATGGACCATTCAGACTCATCTGATGATGAATGTAATGAGGACATTTAATGTCTCTCTCTACACATGTTCACACACACACACACACACACACACACACACTATTAATAGATAATACATAATATACATAATAATACTTGATAATACACATAATACTTGCATATCAAAACATCAAATGTTTTTCAATGATAAATGTTTTGAATTGGACTTTTAATATTAGAATCAGTTCAGTTGTACTGAATGTTATTTTTCATATCATACGATATTTCATATTGTAAGGGGCTTGAATTTGAGTTCAATAAACAAAATACTCTGTTTATATTTTTGTCTGAATTGGTTGCATGTTTTCATATAGGGAGCTACCTTAACAGCACTGAATACTTGAGTGCTATTGTAGAGATACATTATATGCTGCCATCCATAATTAAATCTAGATCTTCCGAACTTTAACATATCATGGTGAATAAAAAACTCCGATTTCCTGGCAACAAAATTGTGGCTAGTGAAAAGGCTGAATGGCTAGTGACTCAGGAAAACCACTAGCCACAGTGGCCGGTGAGCAAAAAAGTTAATGTAAAGCCATATATACTGTGTGTGTATATATAATATTCAAATTTTCATAACCTTTCTGACCCATCTTTACCAAGGATGCCAGTACTTCTGAATCTGACTGCATGCACATAGTATAATTGATACCGATAATGTTTTTTTTACTGAAATGAATGAGCTGTGATGTGTTTTCGTTCCTTCAGCTGAGCGAGCGCTGGAAAGCGTCCCAGTTGTTGAGACAGCTGCAGTTGGGGACAGCAGTCCAGTTGTGGTTCCAGTTTCAGCTGCAAAAGAACTTCCAGCTACAACTGATGCAGTGCCTCCTAAAGCTGTGTCACCTGTGAGTGAAGTTCAGCCAGACAAGGACGCAACAGTAAGAACAAAACACGAGTAATGAGTCGTAATAATAATAATAATAATAGAAGAAGAAGAAGAATTAGTTCCTCTGTGTCCAGGATGGACCCACATCACCATCTGCTGGGAAAAGGCTGACCATCTACATGTTGGAATCATGTCCTGTAGATGAACAAGTCCAGATGGTGCGTGAGTTTCACACTCATACACGCATAAAAAACACACACCAACATCTGGCTCATACACACTCCTGCTCTGCAGCTCAGCGTATAATCCACTGTTTGTTTTTGTGGCCACTGCCTCAAAGAGGCGACGCGAGGCAGTAGCCACTATGTCATCGTGTTGTAAGAATGAGTGTAACAATAGTGAGACTTCGTAACCAATCAGCACTTATCCTGATCAAGTTCGATTACCCGTTCTACTTCTTGATAGACTTCAGAACCAATCAGAACCAGAAATGGAATAAGAGAAACCTCGTTATAACTTCGTAGTGTTGTAAGATAATGGGCAGATAAAAAGATAAACGAAATTCACTTTGTGGTTCACCAAGGCTACTGATTCGATATCGAGTAAGTGGTGTTCATTTGAAGAAAATGTACCTTTTTGATTATCATGGCTTTTGTTTGGTCCTTCTGAAAGGTCAAATGAAAGGTTTTGAAAGGTTTTTTTTTTTAGCTTTTTGGCAGATAGCTTGAGAAGCCGATATCAAACTTCTGCTATTGGCTTTAATTTTTTAATTGTATTTTTTATTTCAGAGTCTTTACACTCCACTTGTGAAACAAAATGGGCTCATTAGTTCTAAATAATGCTTCAAAGACAATTCATGAACAAGTGCTTTCGTACTATTTGGAAAAACGATCGAGTTCACAGCACTCATGTGTATATATGCTATATTTACTGTATGGACATGGGATCAGAAAACTATTTTATTTATAAACAGTAGCCACATGGACCCATAGGGTACCTTTTTTCTCCCCCATTATGGTTTGCGATGTGTTTCCTTGTCGAGATCGAAAACTTCTCCAAGCACCTGCTTTCAACTCGTCTTGCTTTTGTTCCTCAATAATTGAGAATAGAAAGAGTCTGGTGCCTGAACCCCGCCCATGTTACATGATTGGATGGCTGGGACCATTCACTCGATTTCTGTTCTCTCACACCTCACTCACTCTCTCTGTCTGTCTGCAGATGATCACTTGTTGCCTCTTGTTGAGAAAATCCACCCGAACTTGGCAAATAAGATCACCTGGATGCTTGCAGGGAACGAGAACAATTACAAAATCATGAATATGATCAGCGATCCTGAGCTCCTGTATGCCAAAGTGAGCGCACACACAATACACACACACAGACACTGCACCAACACACACACACTCAAGCAATTTACAGAGTGTTTCATCTCTGATTCTTAAAAACGTCTGATACTGAAATGATGAATTAACTTTGGCTATGTGGAAACAAAACCCCACCCACCAATCCCTCTTTCCTCCTCTCTCTCTCTCTCTGTGTGTAGATGGATGAAATGGACGCGATCCTGAAGGCGAGGGAAGCTTGTCTCAAGCCGGTGAGGATCTTTTAATAAAAACTGGACGCCTGCTGAAATTCAGTTCTGAGACACACAACGATATTTTGTATTCGATTTCTATTGAAACGTTTCGTCACATCACAGTTTACACAGAGATCAAAAACGTTCAGGAGTCGTTTCTGACCATGTGCACTTCTCTTACAGGAAGCCGTCAAGATGCTGTTCGGTGACGAGAACAAGAAAAGAAGGAAGAAGAAGAAGGAGTATAGATTTTAAAAAACACTGCACCCGTAATGGAAATTTCTAATAAACACTTCAGAACGCTTAGGAGTTGTCTTTTCAGTTCTTTATTACAGTAGATCATATAAAAGATATATAAAATAGGAAAGGAAAGAGAAGAATAGAAGAAGACACCACTTCTGATGATGCCGAGAGTACGCGCACTCTGAGTTGTGTTTTAGGAATGTTATCTATTATACTCTGAAAGCATTCGCTCGCTGCTTGTGTCGTCACATGATTGGCTCAAGATTTTCTATGAAGTTTTACTAATGAGTGCACCTGGCGTGCTCTGGTATGTGCAGGCAGATGCGAGTTAGGGAGAGCTCAAGCTCCCTGCTTATCACCACCGAGGTCAGGAAAGGTGATTACATCATGAGAAGATGCGTAGTTAGGACGAACTCAAGCACCCTGCTCATTACCACCAAGGCCACAGAAAAGCGATTATAGCATGTGGAAAAACATCTCTTCTCAGTAACTAAGCCACTTTAGTTCAACATACAGAAACACAGAGAATAATAATGTTCATCCATCCATTAAGTCACTTGAGCTCAACATACAGAAACACAGAGAATAATAATGTTCATCCATTAAAATTCCCTCACATTCTCCCCCCTTTTTATCCTATAGGATAATAATTGCTAAAAGAAAAAAAATGTACACAATTTCAGTGGTAAGAGTTCCCAGAGAGATTCGACTTAACACGTCATTGAGTGTACAGGGATAATGCTAAGGCTGTTTTTATAAGACATAGACATCTTAAGTTAACGCTAGCAAGCTACATACATAGACCAGGAAACAATAGAACAGGAAACAATCATAATGAAAATGTTTTAAGTCAGGACTAGTTTCATGTCAACTGTGCTGATGTCATCGAACGGTGGGTTATAGTCTTCATGTGAGTTTGGAGGCCAGTCAGGCAAGTCATCAGAGTCTATTTTCACCATCTGGTAACTGATATTTGTCAGCTGCCTCTGAAACACAGACATACAACATTGACAGAAAACGGAGCAAACATAGCATCACAATCACTAAGCCCAGGACCGGTATGGTGGATAGAATCAGAGTCTTCCATCCACTGAACTAACACGATCAGCTGTCTTCAACTCCTCCATGTTCATCTGCTTGTAATTGTTCAGCAACCTTGCACATCTTGTTCAGTGCCTCAATGATGTTACCGAGTTAACCCTTGCCCTTCTTGATGAGTATTGGTGCTCAGAGGGCGGGCACGCCCTATCAGCCCTCGTCCCACCTCACCGGGACTTGGAGGAAACTCGAAATCCTAAGGCTTATCTATCAGCTAGACACTGAAATACTCTTCCCTATTGAGGGTGCGTGCGTGATTGATGTGATACTTGCACTGTTCCATGCAGTGATGCCTTTCTTCCTCACGAGCTTTAGTCAGCGTCTGGGTCACTTAGGCCTTCTTTTCCTCCTGCTCAGCCGGTTCAGGAACCCTCCTGCGGTGGCTAGCGTGGATCCACGTCACTCTGCCTGTGACCTTCACTGCTGTTGGGGTCGTGAGCAGGACCTGGAATGGGCTATTCCACCGTGGCTTGTTCCACTTGGTTTGTTGGAAGTCCTTCACCACGATCCAATCCCCTGGTTGTAGATCATGCAGAGGTCCGTTAGCGGGTTTGGGAAGTGCTTCTTTACCGTACCTGTTTGTGGATAGATTTCAAAGCAGAGGACAACGTTGCACAGTAATTCAACATTGCATCATCACACAGTGTGGTGTCTGGCAGTGTTCCTTGAGCTGGCCCTACCCCCGTGTTGGGTACTCGTCCAAACAGAATTTCGAATGGGCTTAACCCATGTTTAGGTCTAGTTTGCATCCTCATTTGTGCGAGTACTACAGGGAGGACCTTTGTCCATCCTAGCCCTGTTTCTGCACAAGCTTTGCTTAGTTTATTTTTAAGTGTCAGTTCAATGAAGTCCATTTGGAGATGATCAAATGGGTTGTCTGGTATTGGGTGTGCTGCTTGAGTTAGTTTGATACCTTGACCTGCATTATGTTGTGCACATATCAAGCATTGCTTGCAAAATTTCGCAGTATAATTTGAAAACCCCTTTGTGAACCATCTCTTTGTTGCTTCTGCTACCATCCCCCCTTTTGACACATGGGTGAGCCCATGTGCCAATTTTGCATAGAAAGGGAACATGTATTTTGGTAGACAGGGACCGCCCGAGGGACAAACCCAGACCGAGTTTGCAAGGATACAGCCTGCCTGTTTCCAGACTCGTCTCTCGTCCTGGGTGGCAGTGCTCTGAAGGTCCGCTAGCTGTAAACAAGGGGTAGAAACCTGAGGAAAGGCAAGGTTAGAGAGTGAACTGGAAGCCGAGGCTACACACTTAGCTGCCGCATCTGCCCTGGCATTCCCTTGAGACACAAGATCAGTATTGTTAGTATGGGCAGCACACTTACAGACAGCAATGGCTCTAGGGAGTAGAACAGCATCCAACAACTCAGAGACCAGTTTATGATGTGCAATGGGAGATCCTGTGCTAGTGAGAAAATTTCTATGTTTCCAAATAGTGCCAAAATCGTGCACAACACCAAATGCATACCTACTGTCCATAAAAATATTGACAGATTGCCCTGCAGCCAATTTGCATGCCTCAATAAGGGCACAGAGCTCTGCGGCCTGCACCGACAGGTTTGAGGGCAGACACAATGCCTTGAGGACCTCGTGATCTGAGACTACGGCAAAACCTACTTTGCTCTTTCCTGTCTCTGAGTCTCTGGAGGCTGAACCATCCACATAGAGGACCATGTCTGGATTTTCCAAAAGGGTCACTCTTTTAGTCTGCCCTGGGGGAACAAAAATCATTAGTGAGAGCAACACAGTCATGTGGTTCTCCATCATCCTCTGTAGGGAGAATAGAGGCAGAATTCAGAACAGAACAACGTTTCACAATGATGTTAGGCATATCAAGTATGACAGTGTTATACTTCAACCATCTCTGTGCTGACAAATGTGACGTCTCTTCTCCAACAGAAGCAGGGAGACAGCATGTGGGACCAAAAGGGTGAGGTTAGAGTACCCCACAATATTTCTGGAAGCAGTTACCGCCTTTTCAGCTGCAGCAACTGCACGGAGGCAAACAGGAAGTCCAGCCGCCACTGGATCCACCCTGCTGGAGAAGTAGGCTACAGGTCTCAATCTATCCCCATGTTTCTGCAAAAGAACAGAGGTCATAAAAACCCTTCTTTTCATCTACACTTTGAACAAATGGTTTATTGGGGTCAGGCAGTCCCAAAGTGGGTGTGGTCTGCAGAGCACTCTTTAGGGACGTCAGGCGCATGCGGGACAGCCGCAACATTGACTGCTTGCAGATCTTGGACAAACCTCCACTCATCGGGCTGGGATGGTTTTCTTGCCTTCTTAACTGGAAAAAATAGGAGTGCGCACTGGAGAGTCCTGGCAAGGGACAATTACATCTGCCTTCAGCAACGAATCAAAGACCGGTCTTATACCTGCGATTGCTTCTGGTTTGAGTGGGTACTGGGTCTGTTTAGGCCTGAAATCTGATTTGGGGGTGATCACCACTGGTTCAGCATTCTTTATTAGGCCTACATCATGTTTACCCTTCGCCCAAACGGAATTTGGAACTCCTGCCAATTTGGGGTGCACCTCTGCTGGAGTTATGCCTGTGGAAACAGAGACAAACAGGCCACTATGGCCGGGGTCCCCAGGATCCCAGTCATCAGTGGCTAATATTACGCTGCGCTTAACATGCACACACATAGCCTGACTTTGCTTGTAGACCCCAAGCCTTTGACAAAACAGATGATCACTTGTTGCCTCTTGTTGAGGAAATCCACCCGAACTTGGCAAATAAGATCACCTGGATGCTTGCAGGGAACCAGAACAATTACGAAATCATGAATATGATCAGCGATCCTGAGCTCCTGTATGCCAAAGTGAGCGCGCACACAATACACACACACAGACACTGCACCAACACACACACACACTCAAGCAATTTACAGAGTGTTTCATCTCTGATTCTTAAAAACGTCTGATATTGAAATGATGAATTAACTTTGGCTATGTGGAAACAAACCCCCACCCACCAATCCCTCTTTCCTCCTCTCTCTCTGTGTGTAGGTGGATGAAATGGACGCGATCCTGAAGGCGAGGGAAGCTGGTCTCAAGCCGGTGAGGATCTTTTAATAAAAACTGGATGTCTGCTGAAATTCAGTTCTGAGACACACAATGATATTTTGTATTCGATTTCTATTGAAACGTTTCGTCACATCACAGTTTACACAGAGATCAAAAACGTTCAGGAGTCGTTTCTGACCTTGTGCACTTCTCTTACAGGAAGCCATCAAGATGCTGTTCGATGACGAGAACAAGAAAAGAAGGAAGAAGAAGAAGGAGTATAGATTTAAAAAAAACACTGCACCCGTAATGGAAATTTCTAATAAACACTTCAGAACGCTTAGGAGTCGTCTTTTCAGTTATTTATTACAGTAGATCATATAAAAGATATATAAAATAGGAAAGGAAAGAGAATAATAGAAGAAGACACCACTTCTGATGATGCCGAGGTTAGTGACACTGGATTGGAGGCTGGGAGACTCTCAGCGCTGCCGCTGTGATGCTTGGAGTTGTGGCTGAGGAGCTCATTACGGAAACACCTGGGATCTCCTTTAAAAGGAGGAGCCTTTGGGAAATGACGGGGGCTCGGAGCTCATCACCTGCTGGCTTGGGTTTGGTTATTTGTTATGGCTTTGTTTTGTATTTGTTTTTCTTTCACGTTACAGCTCTTCACTCCACTATCATCACATGCTTGCACTGTCTAACACTACTGATTAATTGCCTTTCTCACACCACATTCATTTAGTAAATATTTCTATTTTCTTTAAGTAAATGAATTAAGATCTTCAGTCTCTGTCCTTGTCCTCCTTCCTTTGTTGTGATTTGTGAATCAGTCGGAACACTAAGTCATATCAGAAGGCGCGGTCACGTGACTGCAGCTGTGTGAGCTTTGAACCCTGACATTACAAAAGTATAAGTTTAGAAACACAAGCCAAATGTGACCAACATACAAATAAACAAATCAAAGCACATTTCAATGAAGTATTAAACTTGGATGAGCCAGCGGCAATATTTCTTTAAAAATATTCTGATCACTGGACTGAAAACCTAAATTATTGACAACTTTTTCCTGGGGCTCGAGGCAAAAATATTCGCTTGTGCTACCGTACATCCTAAGGCAAAGTTTAATTTTATAAAATTGAGAGCATCATTATTAGATCATAGATGCCTCTAAACTTTAAACTAACACTATTTGTTATCTCTAAAAATGTATTTTCATCGGCGAACAGCTGCTTATATTGTTTCTATGGTAGACTGGCTCTGTATGTGATTATATATGACACTGTAATATAGGAGACCTGACCAGTCTGATGAGTTTGTTGAACATCCCATTCCAAAACCATAAGCATGAGGTATATTTCAAATATACAACTTCCTGTACACAGTGAGATACATCCCACTGATTCTCACTGTCACAACAGGTAATTCACTTTCATAAATTAATTAATTGTATTAATGAATACCCAACTTTGTATTAATCTAGTGATTTCATAATTTCTTCAGTCAATATTGTTGACAAAACATATTTCCCAGATTTCTTTCTTTATTTTCTTTTTACAACAGGCAGTTTTGCAGATAAAATTGTCCCAATGGATGAAGATGCCAACATTATGGGGAAAGAAACAGACACCGTTACTCTGAAATGTTCATATGAGTCAAGCAGCAATAACATTGACCTTTACTGGTACAAACAATATCCTAACAGCACACCACAGTTTTTACTGTATAAAGGTGCGAGGTCATATAGTTCTGGGAGCACTCCTACTGACACTCGATTAGAGACAGCAACAACCTCAGACTCTACTGAACTTACTATCAGAGGTCTAAAGCTCTCAGGTTCTGCGCTCTATCACTGTGCTCTTGGAGTAGCAGCACAGTAATACAGAGTCAATGAAAGGCTGTACAAAAACATACAAATGGTGTATATGAAGTTTCTATCCACAGAAGATTAAAGATTCCAACTTATCAGTTAACTACAGACACAAACAACAATTATGGCAGCATCTGCAGCTGAAAGAAACAGAAAAGAAGAATAAAGATTAACACAACAACGACATATCAATCACAGTAAATTCACTAATCTACATTTTTTGATGCTCCAAAATATATTTTAAGGAAAATATCACAGTCATTGTGTCAGGTGTTATTGGTGTACACCTTGTGGAATTAATTCGTTTCTGTTCAGTTTTTCCCAATGATTCATTGTAATCAATTTTCATTCATGTTTTTTTTATTATGCATGTATGTACAAATGCATGTCACTTTAGTTGATGTGAGCTATGACAAATGGTTTTGATGAAGTCTGAAGAGATGTGAGTTTGGTTGTGCAGATACAGTAAAGATGAAATGGATGAATAAGGAAACTGTCAGTTGAATTCACTTTTCCTTGTTTTATGACAATATTTGATCATATACTCTCACTGCAGTTACTTGTATCTGTTTTTAAATGTTAGAACGTCACTGATCTGTTGCGAATTAATCTTTTTTTTTACATTACACAGCTTTTCCACTCTTTTGTTGCCCGTCTCAACTTTTGTGAAATATGTTGCTGACATCAAATTCAAAATGAGCATATATTTAAAAAAAAAAAAAACAATAACATTTCTCAGTTTATTTGATATGTTGTCTTTTGTACTATTTTCAATTAAATATAGGGTTTCCATGATTGGCAAATCACCACATTCTGTTTTTATTTACATTTGTAGGTGCAATTGGTCTTAAGTGATCAATCTCATTAAATCAGTCTCATTAATAATACCTTTAATTTTGGTGCTTAATAATAAATTACCAAACAGCTAAATTATGGTATATTCCAAATTATTATGATCACTACCAATGCAGCAATAATGTATCACTTACCGTACTACATAGACAGCCAATAGCACTCATATACACCTTGGATAAAGGCAATTTGGAGGTCTTTTAGATTGTGTGACTTCCAGTATATACAGTAGTAGCAACACAGACACAGTTTACAAATTAATTGAATTTATTATAACAATGATAAAAATGAGTAATAGCAGCTGAAATACATTCAAATGGTCATACAGTGATATATGTGGGTGTGTGTAGGTGTGTGTGAGCGTGTGTCTGTGTGTGTGTGAGGGAGAGAAAGGGGGGTTTGAATGTAAGCGTGGGAGAATGCGCTGTAAAGTTTGGAATGAATCAGGGCCTGGAATGTTATCTAAGGTGGGGGAGGTTAGGATTCACCTCGTGTTCTGAGACAAAGGAATTAGCCGTGGTAGCTAACCCACTAGCTTATAACATTACTAAATCTACTGAAATCTTGATAAGGTCAAGATATGTGTAATAATGAAATTAAAGGATGTTAGAAAGGATAGCAAAGGCATGCAACAGCCTATCTATTAACAATTGAGAGAACAAAAATAGAACAACAATGATCAACCCAACAGTGTGCAAAATTAAACAGTTCCTGAGTTTAAATTCACACTACTTCATAAACCTAATTCCTAAGACTAGTCTTTTTGCCCAAAAATGCCAGTCTTACTTCCAGTATCTTGCTTATATGCAAGATTATGGAGATGTTCCGAAACTTCTGGAGTTCACCGGAGCACGTGGGTCGCTTCCGTGAAAAAAAAAAGCAGAGAATTCTTGGTCTGAACTTCAGCGTTCGTGAGGAAAAGTCTCTGATCAAACAATGTGCACAGCGATTAAGTCAGAAGGAATCCGGTCGCTTCTAACTTTTAATTAACTGCTTTGGGCTGCAGTCGTAACGTTACTTATAATGAACAAATAAAAGCCGGTTTTAACTCAAAATGAGTGAGACGGCACACTTAAGCAGCATTTTTACCGGCCAGCGGTAAACACGAAAGCGCGCTGAGTCTTCTTTTCTTGCAAGGCAGACATCTTGATCTCGGATGTTCTGATGAGAGGGTGTCTCTTTATGTCTGTACGACGCATGGTCCACAGCGCCAAAGAGGCTGAACTGAGGGTTTCTGGGTCACCTATAGAGTCATGGAGGAAGTGACGTAGGTGATCCCGCCCAGCCGTGATGTAGGTCATCGCGGAAGTTAGTTGATGGGATTTGTAGTCCTAGACGGGACTGGGCTGTCCCTACACATTACTCTTACAGTCAGAAATACTGAAATTTGCAGATCTGGTGGACTATCAAACAGCACAAATATTATTCAAAGCAAACAATAATCAACTATCACATAATATTCAAAAACTGTTCACTGAAAGAGATGGGAGTTATAATTTAAGGGGTTTATTTAAATTTAAAAATTATAGGGTGCGCACAACCAAGAAAAGTTTTTGTATTTCTGTTTGTGGGGTAAAGCGGTGGAACAGTTTAAATGAGGAGCTCAAGGGATGTCCAGACATGAAGCGGTTTAAAAAGATGTACAAAAATGTGATTTTCACAAGGTATAAGGATGAAGGGGATTAATCATAACTGGCTGTTTATTGTGTAAATTTTCTTTTTTTCTTTTTTGAGTCTTCATCTATTTGTTTTGTTTTTATTTTGTTCTCCATTGTGAGTGTGGGATTTGTAGTAAACTTGTGTGTAGACAGATGGATATACACATATAATTAATTCATTATATGATATAGTCATAGAGAATTGATATCTGAATAGTTGAAGTAATAAGTAATATACAATATATATATATATATATATATACTCGTATATATATATATATATATATATATATATATATATATATATATAAGGAAGCTTGATAATCAATTTATATTGACTAAAGTAGAGGGGTGGGATTAAATAAGTTTTTACTTCAGCCCACTCCTTTTCAGACATCTCATCTCATTATCTGTAGCCGCTTTATCCTTCTACAGGGTCACAGGCAAGCTGTAGCCTATCCCAGCTAACTACGGCCAAAAGGCAGGGTACACCCTGGACAAGTCACCAGGTCATCACAGGGCTGACACATAGACACAGACAACCACTCACAGTCAATTTAGAGTCACCAGTTAACCTAACCTGCATGTCTTTGGGGGAAACCCACACGGAGAACATGCAAACTCCACACAGAAAGGCCCTCGCCGGCCCCGAACCCAGGACCTTCTTACTGTGAGGCGACAGCACTAACTACTACACCACCATGCCGTCCCTTTTCAGACACGTAAACTCAAAACTGCTTAGTGCATCCTTGTTTGTATTTTTGTCTTGTTTTCTTTTGTTTTGATTTTGATATATTATTATTACCCATATTATTTAAGGCTTATTTTCTAATTTAGTGGCTTTTTACATGTTCTTGTTGCAAATGCTTTGTTTTTCTTGTTATCTGCTTATTTATTCATTGTTTGTTTCCATGTTTGAAATAAACTACGCCCCCAGAGTGAATATTCATGAGTGAATTGGGCGTGGTGTTTCGCCCAGTGGAAACCTACAGTAACCCTTTGTGTACCGCGCACGGGGCGGGATTTTTTTTCTTCAATCAGAAATATTGGTAGGGACACGCCCATACCGCCCACACCCAATTCTACACCTGTGTTGTTGAGCATGGAGAAAACCAGAAAATAGGGAAAAAAGTTAGGGCAGGCAAAATAAAGATTTTTTTCTTTTTTAAAATAAGGTAACCATTCCTAAATCTACTATAACACCATATGAGAGTACAGAATAAAAGGACCAAATCCTTATTTTTATTTTCTACTCTAAAAAACCCATTTATCAACTTAATTTAAACTGTGTACCAAATAATAAAAAAAAAAAAACTTTTCCTAGAACAAAGATAGAGGTACTGCAACATCAAGTTGATATATACATCCAAAAGAGCAAACCTCTACTGCAGCTCCTTGCTCTAAAAGAAATTTGCTTGATATAACACTCTCATTTAGAGAGCAAATCAGATATCAAATTAATTAAAATAGATACTACACTCAATCCTAGTCAAAATACAGAGAAATGATAATTTACTGTAGCTAATGGCTTTAAATAAACCACTTCCACATATTAAAATCCAGAAAGGTAAACACAGCTAGACTCCGCCCCCAACAGCTGGATCCTTTTGAAGAGAGACATCGCTTTGTGGGGCGTGTGGGAGATGCTTTAATGCAAAAAAATCAATAGTTCTAACATTTGTTGACTAAAAATGTTCAGCTCCGCCAGAGCAAAGCCTGCAAAAATATACTGAACTCATTAACATTTCTCTCCACGGAAATCTTTAGTAAAAGGCGAAAGATTTATGCATCAATGAAGAGAAACCTGAGCTGCACTTAACACTGGATCAGGTTAGTGACACTGGATTGGAGGTGCAGAAAGTTGGTATTAAGGTTTTTCACCCACGTGACCAAGTCATGTGAGGCTGCCATTTTGGACGTCACGGCTCGAATCAGTTTGAATGCGAGGAAGGCGACAAACGAAAAACATAAAAGAAAAAGGAGCGAGATGCAGAAAACACCTTCACTATCCAGCGACGTAGGGCATTTACAGGCCGAGCAGAAGGAGAGGTATTTGCAAAAATTGAGGTTAGCAGGCTTAGAGAACGATGTTTACCTGCTTCCACCAGGATTGTTCACTGACGTACGGAAGTACACGGAGCCCTCATCTTTACCTGACTTCGGCCCACATGATCTGTATACCTATGTCGTTAAAAACCCATCGCCATACACAGGTATTGATCTGAAAGCGTATAAGAGTTTGGAAGCCTACAAATATTTTGTGTCAGGCTGGGAAACATGCCTACATCAGTGGGCCGTCCCTGGAGCCGGTGGTCGCCATCTTATTACAGCTAAGGTTTGTTCACATTTTCATTTACTTTCGGTCCTCAGGATAAACAAAATGTTATTAAATGTCATTGAAATAACTTCTTAGTTTGTTGAGACATGGCCCGTTATAAATTTGCTGTTACCACCAAGAACTGTATTATTAGGGTCTCTGTCTGTGTTGTAGCAGTGTACTAGCAGCTAGCTGTTAGCACTAGCTAATGTCAACAACATAGTAGCTAGTATGTTACTGTAGCAATGTTTATGTTCAGTCATTTGGATGACTGTTAAAACCTTTCAGTCTCAAGTTTTTCCTTTACTGTATTTACTAGTTTACTGAGCTAGCGCGCTCGGGCAAGCTGGGAGCTAGCGCGCTCGGGCAGGCTGGAAAGGTTTTAACAGTCATCCAAATGACTGAACGTAAACATTGCTACAGTAACATACTAGCTACTATGATGTTGACATTAGCTAGCTTGACCTTCAAAATGGAGGTATGGTATGGTAGTGGAAAAGCCCCATTAGTGAGTATGTCTGCAACCATGTTTTCTGTTGGATAGTATTTAATAGTTATTCTTCCTGCCCTAAGTACATCACGGATGAAATGGTATTTCACATCAATGTGCTTACACCTTGACCTATGTACTGGATTTTTACTCAGTGCTATGGCTCCCTGATTGTCAGCATAAATTGTTGTACAATTGTAAACATTTGAGTCCAAATCATTTAATAACTGCATTAGGTAGATGCTTTCCTGAGTTGTGTTTGCTAAGCCAATATACTCAGCTTCGCAAGTTGACAGTGCCACTGTGGGTTGTTTCTTAGACTTCCAAGATATTGCAGGGCCTTGTTTTGTCAGACTAAAACAGTAACCTGTGGTACTACATCTGTCCTCTACAGAGGATGCCCAATCCGAATCACTGAATGCTGACAGACTCGTGTTCATCTGTTTTCTTGAAACATAGCTCGTAGTGAGAAGTACCCTTCAAGTATCTTAAAACATGTTTGGCTGCCACCAAGTCTTGTACTTTAGGTTTTGCTAAGGATTGTGACAGTTTACTGACAATCCAACTGATGTCAGGTCTGGTGCAAGTCATTGCATAGATCAAGCGTCCAACAATTTCTCTGTAGTCTTTGGGATTTTCTATTTCAGTGTTGTTTTCTTCTACATTTCTGTTACATTCCATTTTCAACTCTAGGTGTAGCTCTAGGTTTACAGTTGGACATTCCGAACCTCTCAAGCATTTTGATTATGTATATTTCTTGACTCATTTTGATTTCTCCTTCTTTTTGTTCAAACTGGATGCCCAAAAAGTATGATATTTGTCCTAAATCTTTCATATTAAATTGAGACTTCATTGATTCCTTGAACCTGTTTAGCTGATCCTCACTACTTGCTGCAATGATCAAGTCATCTACCCAGATGATTACTATGATTGTGTCATTTTCAATCTGTTCCATGTATACACAGTGATCTACCCAATTTCTCTCGAAGCTGTTTTGTTCCAAATGATCGTTTAAAAGTTTGTACCAATTTCTTCCAGGTTGTTTGAGGCCATAGGGGGATTTTTTTCAACTTGTACACTAGTTTCCCTCCTGTTTCCGTTGCCTCTTCGAAACCCTCTGGTTGATCTAAATAGATCTCTTCTTCAATGGGGGCATGTAAGTATGCCGTTTTCACATCCATCTGATGTACAGAAAAGTCATTCTGTGCCGCTATCTGCATCAGTGCTCGCACTGAGTGAGATTTGCTGTAGGAGCAAATGTCTCATGGTAATCTATTCCTTCTGTTTGTTTGTATCCTTTAGCAACATATCTAGCTTTGAAAATTTTTCCTGTGTCTGCATTTTCTTTCAAAGCATAGACCCATCCCCCCCACTGTGTTTCTATCCTTTGGCAAAGTCACCAATTCAAATGTGTCGTTTTCTTTAAGTGAAGCCATTTCTTCCTTCATAGCCTGTTCCCACATAGAAGCTTCAGGTGACATGATGGCATCTCTATATGTTTGGGGAATCCCGAACACTGCCCTGTAACAAGAATCAACATTTGCATTGGTTATCTTATCTTTGGAGACTGTTACGTGATCTTGTAAGCATTTTGGGGGTCTCTTTTCCCTTTCTGAATGGTATTGCTTTTGGTTGATTGTTGTTGGTGTCCCTGCAAAGTTTCCATCAATCTCTTCAACTTCGGTTTCTGTGGTGTCATCATCTTTTGATTCATCTTTGTTGTCTGTGTTTGTGGTCTCACAATTTGCATCTATGTCCTGGTTCTCACTTTGTGATTTGTCATTTCTGCTCTCACTATCACGTATCCTATCTCTGCATTTTGGGAGTTCGTAGTCATCATCATCAGTTTGAGTCTGCTGTTCAATATTGTTCTTCCTGATAAATTTCACTAATCTGTGTTTTGAAACCTTCCTGGTTTCTGGATTGTATACTAAATAAGCAGGGCTGTTCCTGCTATAGTCTATGAATATTCCCCTGTCACATCTAGGATCCAATTTGTTATGATCGTGTTTGTACGCATAGCAGTCAGACCCAAAAATCCAAATTTTTGAGAGGTCTGGCTTCCTTCCTCATCTCATCTCATCATCTCTAGCCGCTTTATCCTTCTACAGGGTCGCAGGAGCCTATCCCAGCTGACTACAGGCGAAAGGCAGGGTACACCCTGGACAAGTCGCCAGGTCATCACAGGGCTGACACATAGACACAGACAACCATTCACACTCACAGTCAATTTAGAGTCACCAGTTAACCTAACCTGCATGTCTTTGGACTGTGGGGGAAACCAGAGCACCCGGAGGAAACCCACGCAGACAACATGCAAACTCCACACAGAAAGGCCCTCGCCAGCCCCGGGGCTTGAACCCAGGACCTTCTTGCTGTGAGGCAACAGCGCTATCCACTACACCACCGTGCCGCCCGGTTTCCTTCCTGTTAACAGGAAATATGGAGTATTTTGTGTCCTGTCACTAAAACATCTGTTTCGAATGTGAGCTGCAGTTTGGATCGCATAAGGCCAGAGTGTTTTTGGTAACCCTTTCTCTAGTAGCAGGCACCTTCCCATTTCAAAAACGGTCCGCCACTGTCTTTCGGCTGTACCATTCTGATGAGGGGAGTAAGGCGATGACGTTTCATGCCTTATTCCTCTTTCTCGCAGAAGTGATTGGAACGCATTGCCTGTGTATTCTGTACCGGTGTCAGATCGAATGTATTTAACTGTACCGTACAGTGCTGCATCTGCAAGGAATTTTTCTGTGGCTAGAGTTGTGTCGCTTTTATTCTTAAGGAAGTAAACAGACACTGCACCTGAATAATCATCTGTGAATGACACTGCATATTTATATCCTTCATGAGATATTGGCTCAATGGGGCCGACTAAATCTGTGTGTACAAGATCTAGAGGTTTAGTAGCTTTTGCATCAGGCTTCCTGTTTCTGGTGTTTATGAATTTTCCCTCAATGCATACATTACAGTCTAGTTTCGTATTTCCAGTGATTTTCATGCCTTCTACCACTTCAGGCAATTTCAACACATCATCAACATTACAGTGCCCCATTATCTCATGCCATGTTTTAATATCACAAGTTAGATTAACTTTGTCCTGGGACATCATATCATTAACTGATGCACTGACATTGTGTCTAAGGTGATTTACAGTGGTCAAGTAATACAGCCGCTCATGTGCTCATGAACACACTTCCATCTCTGTTTATCAGTTCATTCCGTTCCTCTTCAAAGATCACCTTGGCCCCATCATTGGTAGCAGCTTGTACAGAGATGATGCTCTGGGGGTATGTTGGTATGAACAAGGCCTTCTTTAGTGTGACTGTGACAATTCTCCCTCTCACGTCCTGTAGCAGCACCTCTGCGTCTCCTCGTCTCAGTGCAACGTTGTTCATTCTCGTTCCATCTGCCAATTCCATGTAGTGGGCACTTGGGTTGAAATTCTCCTCAAACATCATGAAGCTGTTCATGTCTGTAATAATGTGAGAGGTTGCTCCACAATCCACCATTAATCAGTTTTTCTTGATGTTCACAGGGAAAGTTGTATGACTGACTGTAAACGCAAATGTTTCTTCTTTATCACGTTGTTGTCTTTCAGCAGTTTGTTTTGCGTCATCTTTGTGCTGGTCTCTATTTCGGTATGTCTCGTCTGGGCTCATGCTAGCCGATCGCACATCCGCAAATTGCGAAGTTTTATTCCAATTTGCGAAAAGAAAATCATCTGTATTCGCATTTTATGCGAAAGTCATTTAAAGTTTAAGCAAAATCCATCAAACAATTGCGATTTCTCAAGATAAACAGTACCTTTCAGGGCCTGAATTTGGGCGCGGGATTGCGGGTATCGCGCATATATATATTTTTTAATTCCCACACCTTTAACGATTCTAATGTGAGAGATTCCCGCACACATTACTGCATTGCCTGACAACGTCAATCTAATAATGGATCAGTGTGAATGCGCGACTACCTTCTGTTCTCAAAGTTACTTGAATTGAACCCTCCTTTTACTGACACCCCCCCTCTCCCCCCGTAGCCTACTCAGAAAAAAAAAACAGCAGACACAGACAGTTCACACACACACACAGATACAGCACACGCACTCTTCCTCTCTCGGACTTTAGTGGTAAAACAAACATGGACCGCTGGCTAAAACGTACAAGTGCAGTGGCAGAAGTTTCCCCTGCTAAGAGGAAAACTCCTGAATCCGATGGTGGTAATAGCAGTGTGAGTGATACCGTTGAGAATACACAGGACGAGACGTTAACGTCGACGTTGCGAAGGGGATTAGATCAGAGCATGGCTATAAGAAAAAAGTATTTGCAAGGAAAAGCAAAGGACGCTGATGCTGACAAAATGGATGACCACTAGGAGAAAGAGTAGGAAAGACTACATATGTACAAGAATCCTGCACTCAGCAAAGATGAATTCTTCAGTGTTGAGAACAATTTGATTTTTTTTAAATTAAAGATGGCATATGACACAGGAGACAGGGCTATATGGTATAAGAGAATCCTGAAAAGTCAACAAAGACTGTTGTCATGTTAATGTTCTATATGTGGACTGAAACAAAGTTTGTAAATTCATTCAGTGTTAAGAACAGTTTGATAGTGTTTTCTTATTTTAATTGTAGACATTAAACAGAGGACAGGGATGATCAGATCAGACATGAGAATAGAAAAATGATATAAAAGTTGATAAAAAAAGATGATATAAAAATGTTATAAAAGGAAAAAGCAAAGGTCACTGATTAAAGAGATGGTCACTAAAAGAAGAGACAAATAACACAAACATAGTTAAGAGAATCCTGAAAAGTCAGCAGACTGGTTTAAGTTAGATTTTAAGTTAGACTTGTTGTGTCAATAAATTCATTGAGTGCTATTAAGAACAGACTGATTTTTTTCTTTTTTTTATAATTAAACAAAGCAGTGACAAAGAATAGTGCATGAAGATGAGGAAGAAGCAGCTGTGTAAAGCAACACTAAGGAGGTTGTAAAATTAGCTTAATTAAAAGGCACACAACCTTCCAAACTCTTCCTAGAGCCTTACTCGCACTGCTAGAAAAAGGCTATTGGTGTTTGATGGCATAATACAGTCAGTCAGCAATGTCATGCTGTAAAGGATCTCTTTCATTTTGTGGTGGTTTTCTACCCTCCACCCGAAACTGAACAGTCCATATCTTAGATGGCTGGTGGGAATAATACTTGCATTTATCCACCCGGCCTTTGTCTGACAATGCTATCCAAATTTGGAGATATCAAAATGAAAAGTCTACTAAAAAGGATACCTCAAATGGTGACAAAAGGTTACATACTGTAGAGATCTTCAATCTGAGTAGTGGCAGAAGGTAAGACCTAAGCTATTTAAGCCCACAAGCAGCGTTCCCCACAAACTGTATAAATCCCCCCAAACTGTAAATCCCCCCCCCCCCCCCCCCCCCCATTTGAGTCACTGAGGGGAGGAATTCCCCCCCATTCTAAAAAATGAAATTCAGGCCCTGCCTTTCGTGTCCATCTTCGATGTTTTGATTTATAACCAACGCCCCCGAGTTTCGAAGCTTTTTATTGGTTGACCGCAAATTACGTCTTCCAAGAGCATCGGACCTTACATATAAAATGATCAATTTCCGAGTTGCGCTGATAATGTAGGCAATTCTCGCTCATTAGTGAACAAGATTATAGCGAGGTTTGTTTAAAATAAATTATCCGACTTTACATATGACAAAAACTTATCTAAAAAGTGAGATAACATATTAGAATATTCTGTTAGCTTTCTCAGTTAGGGATAAAAACACGTTATAACCATTCTAAAGACGTATTTTCTACATAATATCAACCCTGACAGAACTTTGGAAGAACTCACAGATGAACCAGGATATATTGACCAAGTGTACTTTATTTTCAGAGCGTTTTGACGCACATGGTTCAAAGTTTTGACTGCAAGTGTTTCATTTGAGAAATTAATGGTGAATATCATTATATTTGGGTTATGAGATTAATTTATAAGAAACAACCATTGATTTTAACTCCCTGAGCTCCCTTCATCCTACCCATAAAGACACCCCCCTCCCCCTAAACACACACACACACACACGGATCCCAATTATACACACACGCACACACACACCGGCCAGTCAGCATACTACAGAGGGTGACTAAGGGCTAAAAGGTGCATAGATAACAAAGAATGCAAAGCACATCACACCAGATGTTAGATATAATTATAATGAAAAATATGGACTCCGTAAACCAGATTAAGCGGGTTAAATTAAACACACAATTTCATTACATATATACAGTTGATGAAATGATCAAAATAAGAGGATTCAAGAATAAATAAGCATGCTATGAACATAAATCAAGAACATGGAAAGACAAAGGCAGGAAACAAGCTTGCAAACACGATTGAAACACCAACAAACTACAATGACAATTCATTTTTCAATATTATGTCAGTGCAAGAAACATTTAGAAGTATAACATATCTTGCTAAAAAAATTACTTTGCTAAAAAGAAAATTGTTCTTTTAGCATTTCTTGCTAAGCGAAATTGCAAATTGCTAAAGAAAAATTTGAGTCTTTAGCACTTTTCACTAAAACAATTTGGGTCCTAGAGTGAGCACAGTTCATCATTGTGTGTAAAACTTTTATGGTAACTGCACCAGTTGTTACGTTCGTGTCTTTCTGCTGTTTGTTTCGCCTCATCTTTGTATTTGTCCCTTCTCCGGCATGTCTCGTCACTGTGAGTTGAACTTTTGTGATAGTTGCACCACTTCTGCATCCCCCTTTGTCAGCAGTCGCGCGTTACGTGACCTCGGTTTCCACATCCGTAGCAGGTCACTGTTGAGATGTCATCTTTGGCTTTACATTCAAACTTTTCTGTTTCTTCAAAGTTTCGCAGTTTGCCTTTGAACTGTATGAATGTCATTTCTTCGCTGCTCTGTGTTATATGAATGGCGAAGGGTTTGTAGGGTTCTGGGAGGCCCGTTAGAATCATTGCTATAATCAGTCCGTCACTTATTACCTCTTTCGCGTTTCTCAAGGAAGTCACTGCTTTCTCAGCTCGAATAATGTAGTCTGTTACTGTCTCGTTAGTATCTTTCTTTAATGATGTTAGTTCGGTGTACAGGGCTATAATTCTAGGCTTGCCCGGGCTGGCGTAATGACTCCGAAGTATCTGCAGAGCTTTTCTGCCATCATCTGTGGCCTCGCGCATTATGAGTGACAAACTTTTATCGCCAAGAAATTGAATCAGTTCAGCGTAGCACTCCTCATTCTTATCTTGGTCGATGGCATCAGCAGTGGACAGTATGGTTTCTTTCAAACCCAGCATTCTTAAATGTCCAAGGAATTTTACTTCACACAGTTCATACTTGTTTTCATCTCTGTTGAAGACTAACCTTTCCCATTTTCCTCCTGGAGAATTGGTGCGCCTGGGCCCATAACCTGTAGAGCTTTCTTCTCTGTCCATGTTTATGTGGTAAATGTTTTCTTTGTCTATTTAATGGTAAAGATAATGAATCACTCGGTTTCGTTCATTTTAGATACCGTTTAGGTACTGTTTATTAACATATCTACAACCCCGATTCCAAAAAAGTTGGGACAAAGTACAAATTGTAAATAAATACAGAATGCAATGATGTGGAAGTTTCAAAATTCCATATTTTATTCAGAATAGAACATAGATGACATATCAAATGTTTAAACTGAGAAAATGTATCATTTAAAGACAAAAATTAGGTGATTTTAAATTTCATGACAACAACACATCTCAGAAAAGTTGGGACAAGGCCATGTTTACCACTGTGAGACATCCCCTTTTCTCTTTACAACAGTCTGTAAACGTCTGGGGACTGAGGAGACAAGTTGCTCAAGTTAAGGGATAGGAATGTTAACCCATTCTTGTCTAATGTAGGATTCTAGTTGCTCAAATGTCTTAGGTTTTTTTTGTCGTATCTTCCGTTTTATGATGCGCCAAATGTTTTCTATGGGTGAAAGATCTGGACTGCAGGCTGGCCAGTTCAGTACCCGGACCCTTCTTCTACGCAGCCATGATGCTGTAATTGATGCAGTATGTGGTTTGGCATTGTCATGTTGGAAAATGCAAGGTCTTCCCTGAAAGAGACGTCGTCTGGATGGGAGCATATGTTGCTCTAGAACCTGGATATACCTTTCAGCATTCATGGTGTCTTTCCAGATGTGTAAGCTGCTCATGCCACACGCACTAATGCAACCCCATACCATCAGAGATGCAGCCAACTGAGCGCTGATAACAACTTGGGTCGTCCTTCTCCTCTTTAGTCCGAATGACACGGCATCCCTGATTTCCATAAAGAACTTCAAATTTTGATTCGTCTGACCACAGAGCAGTTTTCCACTTTGCCACAGTCCATTTTAAATGAGCCTTGGCCCAGAGAAGACATCTGCGCTTCTGGATCGTGTTTAGATACCGCTTCTTCTTTGAACTATAGAGTTTTAGCTGGCAACGGCGGATGGCATGGTGAATTGTGTTCACAGATAATGTTCTCTGGAAATGTTCCTGAGCCCATTTTGTGATTTCCAATACAGAAGCATGCCTGTATGTGATGCAGTGCCATCTAAGGGCCCAAAGATCACAGGCACCCAGTATGATTTTCCAGCCTTGACCCTTATGCACAGAGATTCTTCCAGATTCTCTGAATCTTTTGATGATATTATGCACTGTAGATGATGATATGTTTAAACTCTTTGCAATTTTACACTGTCGAACTCCTTTCTGATATTGCTCCACTATTTGTTGGCACAGAATTAGGGGGATTGGTGATCCTCTTCCCATCTTTACTTCTGAGAGTCGCTGCCACTCCAAGATGCTCTTTTTATACCCAGTCATGTTAATGACCTATTGCCAATTGACCTAATGAGTTGCAATTTGGTTCGCCAGCTGTTCCTTTTTTGTACCTTTAACTTTTCCAGCCCCTTATTGCCCCTGTCCCAACTTTTTTGAGATGTGTTGCTGTCATGAAATTTCAAATGAGCCAATATTTGGCATGAAATTTCAAAATGTCTCACTTTCAACATTTGATATGTTGTCTATGTTCTATTGTGAATACAATATCAGTTTTTGAGATTTGTAAATTATTGCATTCCATTTTTATTTACAATTTGTACTTTGTCCCAACTTTTTTGGAATTGGGGTTGTACAAGGCATCAGCAGGTACTCATGTGCACGGCACAATGTTGCCCACGCGAATGAAAACAAACACATAAAAAACTCACTTCCCATAGATTGCACACAGGTCAAAATAAGAGTCCCCGATGAAACATTGCACATGTTGCAGAGTCAAAACATCACACATTCACACATGGTAGGAAACCATTAATTACAAAAAATTAACACAAATAATATTTGTATGAGAACATAACTCAACATTTTCCCTTTCACCTAACAAGCAAATAGACGCTCCTGAGAAAACTGGCAGAACCATTCTTTGCCTTTTGAGCTTCTTCTTGAGGCCCAGGCAAGAGCTAACACACGCGTGGTTTCCATATTGTATTGGTTACCACGTTCGCTTAAGACGAGAGCAGTCCGCGATTCGAAACCGGGCGGAAACGGTGCTGGTTTTCTTGAACTTGGCAGCGAACAAATGTCGAGCTGCCATCTCTGCTCCGTCCGTGCCTTTTGGAACAATCCCAAACCGAGACGCTGAAAAAGCTTCGCGTGTTTTCTGCTGTGCAGTGGTTTCCCCTTGCACCTAACAAGCGAATAGACGCTTGTTGATGCTATAGACGCTGGCAGAGCCATGCTTTGCCCTTTGAGCTAAGCTGTCGTTAACGTCCAGTTATCGCCTTGCTAAGATCAGGTAGTCTCGAAACAGCCAGAAAGACAGACCCTTAACGTGACCGGATTGCTTTCTGTGGATTAGTGGTTGTCATGTTCTCCTACGTGCAGACGACCGTCGGGACAAAACCTCGTTTGAACGGTTTCCCTGCCTCTCTGGTTTTCCGTCAAGGTCCGTGACGGCTGCTTTAAAAACAAAATCGGGCATTATCTACATGTCTGTCGACTGTGGAAGCATGGACATTGCAATTCGTCACGGGGAGGTGGTGTTCTCAAATACCACTTGGTTGCTCGTTTACGGAGTGAGGTCAGGTAAACCGGGCTGCACACGGCATCAGAACGCTGCAAATGGGCATTGACTCTGGAATGCTTCATCCTGTCTCAACGAGTATTTGCCGGCCAACATTCATACACGTTTGCTTATTAACTCTCAAACCGTGACTGTGCAGTTCTCCGTTTGTGGAAAACAGGCAAAGTAGCTTGCCGCCAACGAAAGACAAACACTCAGGTGCCCGTGTCCTGCAAACACGCCCAGGTTTGCGCAAACCGATGCTATTCGACTACATGCAACGCGAGCGGAAAGCAGAAGGAGCAGCCCTCGGTCACCTCCTCGGCAAGGCAGTGACGAGCAACTGATCCGTTCCTGCTGTTTCCTCCCAAGTGCCTCGCCATGCTCTCCACCTTTCATCAGAGTAACGAAGCGTCAAAGGGTGTGCGTTGGCCGGGAATCGAACCCGGGTCAACTGCTTGGAAGGCAGCTATGCTAGCCACTATACCACCAACGCTGCAGGCCTACCCTGGCGACACATGCCTAAGCGCCATTGCTCCTGTATTTGAGGCCCAGGCAACAGCTGATCTGTCCCAGGGCTGCGGTTTCTGTAGTGTAGTGGTTATCAAGTTCGTCTAACACATGAAAGGCCCCCGGTTCGAAACCGGGCAGAAACAGCCCTGGGTTGGTTCATTTATTTATTTATTTACTTTTTGAACTCGGCAGTGAGTGAGTGCTGAGCTGTGATCTCTGCTCTGTCCGTGCCAACTACGGAAGCAAGTATTTGCTTTTGACCCGCCAAGGTATGGACACATTTGCTGAACAAATCTTAAACAGTGACTCTACAGTTCTCTGTTTGTGGACAAATATACACCTGTCGCTTGTTGCCAACGAAAGGAAAACACGCAGGAGCCCGTGTTCTTCACCGCTTCATGGGTCGAACGTACGCAGGGGCAAACTGATGTCATTCAAACCTGCAAACAAGTACTTACGTTGCTAGTGGAAAGACCAGTCCTCAGTCCCCTCCTTGGCCCGTCCACACAAGGCATTTGATTTCTTCCCGTGATGATGTTGCAGCGCTTTTCGATGCTGAACCTTGTCACGCTCGACCACCAGCTCATCTCTACGATGCCAAGGCCGTGCCCCTATTCTCGTGACAATTGTTTAAGCGTGACCCGCGTTCTTCTTGAGGCCCAGGCAAGAGCTAACACACGCGTGGTTTCCGTATTGTATTGGTTACCACGTTCGCTTAACACGAGAGCGGTCCGCGATTCGAAACCGGGCGGAAACGGTGCTGGTTTTCTTGAACTTGGCAGCGAACAAATGTCGAGCTGCCATCTCTGCTCCGTCCGTGCCTTTTGGAACAATCCCAAACCGAGACGCTGAAAAAGCTTCGCGTGTTTTCTGCTGTGCAGTGGTTTCCCCTTGCACCTAACAAGCGAATAGACGCTTGTTGATGCTATAGACGCTGGCAGAGCCATGCTTTGCCCTTTGAGCTCGGCTTTTCTTAACGTCCAGTTATCGCCTTGCTATGATCAGGTACTCTCGAAACAGCCAGAAAGACAGACCCTTAACGTGACCGGATTGCTTTCTGTGGATTAGTGGTTGTCATGTTCTCCTACGTGCAGACGACCGTCGGGACAAAACCTCGTTTGAACGGTTTCCCTGCCTCTCTGGTTTTCCGTCAAGGTCCGTGACGGCTGCTTTAAAAACAAAATCGGGCATTATCTACATGTCTGTCGACTGTGGAAGCATGGACATTGCAATTCGTCACGGGGAGGTGGTGTTCTCAAATACCACTTGGTTGCTTGTTTACGGAGTGAGGTCAGGTCAACCGGGCTGCACACGGCATCAGAACGCTGCAAATTGGCATTGACTCTGGAATGCTTCATCCTGTCTCAACGGGTATTTGCCGGCCAACGTTCAGACACGTTTTCTTATTAACTCTCAAACCGTGACTGTGCAGTTCTCCGTTTGTGGAAAACAAGCAAAGTTGCTTGCCGCCAACGAAAGACAAACACGCAGGTGCCCGTGTCCTGCAAACACGCCCAGGTTTGCGCAAACCGATGCTATTCGACTACATGCAACGCGAGCGGAAAGCAGATGGAGCAGCCCTCGGTCACCTCCTCGGCAAGGCAGTGACAAGCAACTGATCCGTTCCTGCTGTTTCCTCCCAAGTGCCTCGCCATGCTCCCCTCCCTTCAACAGAGCAACGAAGCGTCGAAGGGTGTGCGTTGGCCGGGAATCGAACCCGGGTCAACTGCTTGGAAGGCAGCTATGCTAGCCACTATACCACCAACGCTGCAGGCCTACCCTGGCGACACATGCCTAAGCGCCACTGCTCCTGTATTTGAGGCCCAGGCAACAGCTGATCTGTCCCAGGGCTGCGGTTTCTGTAGTGTAGTGGTTATCACGTTCGTCTAACACACGAAAGGCCCCCGGTTTGAAACCGGGCAGAAACAGCCCTGGGTTGGTTTATTTATTTATTTACTTTTTGAACTCGGCAGTGAGTGAGTGCTGAGCTGTGATCTCTGCTCTGTCCGTGCCAACTACGGAAGCAAGTATTTGCTTTTGACCTGCCAAGGTATGGACACATTTGCTGAACAAATCTTAAACAGTGACTCTACAGTTCTCTGTTTGTGGACAAATATACACCTGTCGCTTGTTGCCAACGAAAGGAAAACACGCAGGAGCCCGTGTTCTTCACCGCTTCATGGGTCGAACGTACGCAGGGGCAAACTGATGTCATTCAAACCTGCAAACAAGTACTTACGTTGCTAGTGGAAAGACCAGTCCTCAGTCCCCTCCTTGGCCCGTCCACACAAGGCATTTGATTTCTTCCCGTGATGATGTTGCAGCGCTTTTCGATGCTGAACCTTGTCACGCTCGACCACCAGCTCATCTCTACGATGCCAAGGCCGTGCCCCTATTCTCGTGACAATTGTTTAAGCGTGACCCGCGTTCTTCTTGAGGCCCAGGCAAGAGCTAACACACGCGTGGTTTCCGTATTGTATTGGTTACCACGTTCGCTTAACACGAGAGCGGTCCGCCATTCGAAACCGGGCGGAAACGGTGCTGGTTTTCTTGAACTTGGCAGCGAACAAATGTCGAGCTGCCATCTCTGCTCCGTCCGTGCCTTTTGGAACAATCCCAAACCGAGACGCTGAAAAAGCTTCGCGTGTTTTCTGCTGTGCAGTGGTTTCCCCTTGCACCTAACAAGCGAATAGACGCTTGTTGATGCTATAGACGCTGGCAGAGCCATGCTTTGCCCTTTGAGCTCGGCTTTTCTTAACGCCCAGTTATCGCCTTGCTATGATCAGGTACTCTCGAAACAGCCAGAAAGACAGACCCTTAACGTGACCGGATTGCTTTCTGTGGATTAGTGGTTGTCATGTTCTCCTACGTGCAGACGACCGTCGGGACAAAACCTCGTTTGAACGGTTTCCCTGCCTCTCTGGTTTTCCGTCAAGGTCCGTGACGGCTGCTTTAAAAACAAAATCGGGCATTATCTACATGTCTGTCGACTGTGGAAGCATGGACATTGCAATTCGTCACGGGGAGGTGGTGTTCTCAAATACCACTTGGTTGCTCGTTTACGGAGTGAGGTCAGGTCAACCGGGCTGCACACGGCATCAGAACGCTGCAAATTGGCATTGACTCTGGAATGCTTCATCCTGTCTCAACGGGTATTTGCCGGCCAACATTCAGACACGTTTGCTTATTAACTCTCAAACCGTGACTGTGCAGTTCTCCGTTTGTGGAAAACAAGCAAAGTTGCTTGCCGCCAACGAAAGACAAACACGCAGGTGCCCGTGTCCTGCAAACACGCCCAGGTTTGCGCAAACCGATGCTATTCGACTACATGCAATGCGAGCGGAAAGCAGAAGGAGCAGCCCTCGGTCACCTCCTCGGCAAGGCAGTGACAAGCAACTGATCCATTCCTGCTGTTTCCTCCCAAGTGCCTCGCCATGCTCTCCGCCTTTCATCAGGGCAACAAAGCGTCAAAGGGTGTGCGTTGGCCGGGAATCGAACCCGGGTCAACTGCTTGGAAGGCAGCTATGCTAGCCACTATACCACCAACGCTGCAGGCCTACCCTGGCGACACATGCCTAAGTGCCATTGCTCCTGTATTTGAGGCCCAGGCAACAGCTGATCTGTCCCAGGGCTGCGGTTTCTGTATTGTAGTGGTTATCACGTTCGTCTAACACACGAAAGGCCCCCGGTTTGAAACCGGGCAGAAACAGCCCTGGGTTGGTTTATTTATTTATTTACTTTTTGAACTCGGCAGTGAGTGAGTGCTGAGCTGTGATCTCTGCTCTGTCCGTGCCAACTACGGAAGCAAGTATTTGCGGGGAATTTGGGGTGCTGGAGTCAGTCCCTGAGTGAGTGTACTCATCTCCTGACCTTTCAGCCGCTGTTGAAACCTGAAATGAGAGAGTTTGTGGGAGGGTCATTTGTGTGTTCATGGGACAATTATGAGACCATTATTGTGTAAATTTGAGGGAAATCAATAAAAAAGGGGGAGACCTACCACTGAAGTGTCTGCTGGTTGATTTGAAACAACTGAATTGTTGTATCTGCCATCAACCGTGGGCTGGTGATGATCAAGTCACGGATGTGGTGGTAATCATCCAGAATTCTGGTCCACCTGGGAGTGGAAACACCGGCCTTCCTGGTAGTGCACTTGTGCAAAGTGCACAAGCATGTGCACATGGCGTCTACCAAGCGGCTGGTACCAGGCCACTGAGCCGGCCCCCCAGGGTGACCTATCAAGCTGCGCTTGACGCTCTCCACACCCGGTGTGACTCCAGACCGCTTCGGTGCCTTGAATCGACCAGACGACAGCCGCTCCTGGTGACGTGGCTGGTAGTCGATCCTCTCCTTGTCGCTGTCTGGGAGTGCCGCCCACAGCTGGATGACCTCGGTCACCTGTGGCTCAGTGAGGTAGGCGGCATCTCGCAGGTCCACCAGGTAAGCAGCCAGCTCTTGCACTTTGTCCCACCCAGGAATGCCATCCGGTCCAATGACGACGCCCTAAATAAAAAAAAATTAAAAAGTATTCATTAGTAGTGGTAAATGTAAAATGTAGTAACATTAACTTGGAATTGAAATATCTGTTAGTGTCTTACCTGAGCCCCTGAAGTGGTGGCAGCAGCAGCAGTAGCAGCAGGGTGCAGTCCTTGACCCGACGTGGACGGAACGGCGGCAGCAGCAACTGGACGCTGACCTCCACCCGTGGACGTGGACGGCAGTTCTGGTAGAGGTGGTGGTGAAGGTGCCCGACGCCTTGTGGTTGAGGGCCTCCTTTCAATGTCATGGTCATCGTCAGTCAGCACAGGAACTGTGATGTCCTCTGTCTCCTCCTCAAAGCCTTCGTCCTCAATGTCCTCGTCATCAATGTCCTCCACCAGCTGGTCCTCCTCCTCTTGGTTGTGGAGTGTTGGAGTAAGTGATATGCCAGTCTGGCTGTACAGGTACTCCATGGCCAACAATTCACCTATGAAAAGTAAAACAGAAAATTGTTCATATTCAAGTAATACATTAAAATGTAACTATATGATACACTGCCTGAGGTAATTTTGTCCTTTTTGAATAAGTGATCAGTGCTAACCTGTGTAGACTCCAGGACTGCGGTACTGCTCATCCCAACGTTTTCCCAGAACGGCTTGGCTGAGCCGATCCACGGCCTCCTGCAGAACACTGCCGTAGGTGCGCATGGAAGTGGGTGCTTGAACAGAGTCCTTCATTCTGTCCTCGTTCCAGCGCATCAGTCCTTCCAGAAGATACGCCTGGAAATGCGAGGCGCTGGCACTGGTTCCTGATGGATAAATACATGAACACAAAAAAGTCAGGACCCCAGGTCACAGAATTATATGCCATGCTCCTCCTGTTATAACACAATTTCCATTACAACCAAACATACATTACAAAAGGAGTGTTACGCTCACATCACAAGTGAGAAATAATGTAGAGGAGGCATGGAGCCAGTTCACTTATTTTACTTTTCAAAGCCAGCGCTACAAATTCAACCAAAGAGTGAAACAAAACAAAAGCCAGAATATGAACTTTAAAGTCCTTCAAAGAGGCACGCCGCTCAAGATTGAACGGGAGGCACTGAGAAGGACGTCGTCTTGCCCTCGCTGCTCTCTCCTACGTAGAAAAAAGAGCCAGGTCATTTTGAAGGAGCATCAGGTGGACCCACGCGTCCCTCGTCAGCCTAATCGGCTACATCTTGCACACCTGAGAAGACACAAAAAAAAGCAGGAGGGCGGAAAAACCAAGACACGCCCTTTGGGCCGCCACAAGAAGTCATATCAAACTATTAATAAAGTACCCCCCCCCAAAAAAAAAGAGAAAGTAAATACCTGGGATAAACCTAGTCAGGTGAAGATGGAAAGACTCCAGGGAGGTGGAGCCACGGGCACACCTGTAGCAGTTGAGCACCACGTCGCCTTTCTTCAGGGTGCCCGTTTTAATGCCTTATTTTTATGCCTTATTTTAATGCCTTATTTTATTTTATTTTAATGCCTTATTAATAGCCTTATTTTCTCATTGTCGTTAATGAGTTTCTCCTCATGACCGCAAGATCTCGTAATTAGGCGACTGTAAAGACTGTTTCTTTTTTAACACGAATAAAATAAAATCTGCTATTTTCGATATTCAAACCGCTTGAGACATTAATATGACGGAATATACTAGAGCATACATCAACGTCACATATTCTTCTGTTTACAGTCTTTACATCTGCACATTCCTCATTGAATCGGCTAAACCATGGTCGGTTTTAAAACAAATAAACCGTTTTGAGTACATACAAATACATTTCAGTACGCAGTTTGCCTTTTACATTTAATCGGTTTAGTCTGATTAAACAAATGCGACAATTTCCCCCTTCCTCATACAAGTAAGCCAGATTTCAGGTGGGCAGGCTGTTTGTTTGACCATTTAACCCGTTTTCACCAGAAATGAAGCACAACAACAAATTTTAAACCGTTTGGGTTTAATATCTATTCGTATAAGTAAGAGATTTCCTTTACAGCCACCTACGTTAATGGTAGTCAATTACCACAGGCAGAAGAACAACACCGTGTATCACGAAACTTTACGAATTTTACGCTCAGCATTTTATGTAAAATCAAGAATCAGTAGCGACTACATTTCTCCGTATCATCCACCAAAAATCTCAAAGTTACATATACATTTACCTAGGAGAAATGCAAGTCCACTTACCTCGTTGAATCGCTGTGATGTTCCGATCACGAATGACAAGAGAAAGAGCGGGCAGGGCCTAAAGTAAGCCCATGGGAGGCAACCTCATTGGTCAAAAGTAAGCCCACTGGCCCAAAGTAAGCCCATGGGAGGCAACCTCATTGGTCAAAAGTAAGCCCATGTCGGACCTGATTGGCCACTGTGGGCTTACTTTGGGCTTACTTTAGCAGTAACAGTGAGACACAGTAGGCGCACGTAAGAGGTAGTGGGATCGATGCCCACATTCTCCACAGCCACCGTCTTACTTGCATTTTACAGAGAAAAACTTTCTTGTCATCTTGCAAACCAGCCGAATCATCTGCACTTTCAGCCAAGTCTAGATCAAATTTCTTTCGCCACATTCAAAGCAGCACATCTGTGAAAACAGCCACTATTTGGATTAAACCCACAACCTTGGCAATGACCAAATCAACTAACTGCACACTACTTTTCTGCTGATATGCTCCTCTTATGAGCTCCGAAGGTGAGCTATCACAGATTCCTTTCAGTTTGCTTGGCTTTATTTCTTGAATTGCCCACTGACCTCAGAAACTCCAACTCACATTTTTCAACAGGCTTGTCATAGTCCCACCATCCACTATGAAATTCTAACTCTCGCTCGAGTGCAAAGTCAGCTGAGACAGCTTTTACAAACTGAAAATATGATGCTTACCTGCTTGTATTCTTAAAGCTGCTGGTGAAAAGCAAGCTGCTGTCGTGAAAAGGTACTTTTCACCACCTTCCAGCCAACTGCTCTCATTGAACAATGAAGCAACAAATGCTTCCTGAGGCATGCCCCAAAAGTGTGAGAAGCATGCCAGGGAGTCCATGTGAGGAGATTGGGTTGTTTTAGGGGCAAAACCCGTGAAGCTTACCACCTGGTATTGATGCAAATGGGAGTCAGAATCCACTCCCCCAGAACAAAAGTCTGCTTCTGGGCAGTCGCCCACTTGAAAAGAAACAAACAGCCAATGGAAACTCAGGCATGGTTGCAGAGAGCAACGAGCAGGCCAGGAAGGGCAGGTTGGGGAGCTTGCGGTAGTTAGTTGGACAAATGCTCAAACACAGCAAGGGAATTAGCTCAAGTGGTAGAGCACTTGCTTAGCATGTAAGAGGTAGTGGGATCGATGCCCACATTCTCCACAGCCACTGTCTTACTTGCATTTTACAGAGAAAAACTTTCTTGTCATCTTGCAAACCAGCCGAATCATCTGCACTTTCAGCCAAGTCTAGATCAAATTTCTTTCGCCACATTCAAAGCAGCACATCTGTGAAAACAGCCACTATTTGGATTAAACCCACAACCTTGGCAATGACCAAATCAACTAACTGCACACTACTTTTCTGCTGATATGCTCCTCTTATGAGCTCCGAAGGTGAGCTATCACAGATTCCTTTCAGCTTGCTTGGCTTTATTTCTTGAATTGCCCACTGACCTCAGAATCTCCAACTCACATTTTTCAACAGGCTTGTCATAGTCCCACCATCCACTATGAAATTCTAACTCTCGCTCGAGTGCAAAGTCAGCTGAGACAGCTTTTACAAGCTGAAAATATGATGCTTACCTGCTTGTATTCTTAAAGCTGCAGGTGAAAAGCAAGCTGCTGTAATGAAAAGGCACTTTTCACCACCTTCCAGCCAACTGCTCTCATTGAACAATGAAGCAACAAATGCTTCCTGAGGCATGCCCCAAAAGTGTGAGAAGCATGCCAGGGAGTCCATGTGAGGAGACTGGGTTGTTTTAGGGGCAAAACCCATGAAGCTTACCACCTGGTATTCATGCATAATGGGAGTCAGAATCCACTCCCCCAGAACAAAAGTCTGCTTCTGGGCAGTCGCCAACTTGAAAATAAACAACCAACCAACCAATGGAAACTCAGTCATGGTTCCAGAGAGCAACGAGCAGGCCAGGAAGGGCAGGTTGGGGAGCTTGCGGTAGTTAGTTGGACAAATGCTTAAACACAGCAAGGGAATTAGCTCAAGTGGTAGAGTGCTTGCTTAGCATGTAAGAGGTAGTGGGATCGATGCCCACATTTTCCAAAGCCGCCAGCTTACTTGCATTTTACAGAGAAAAACTTTCTTGTCATCTTGCAAACCAGCCGAATCATCTGCACTTTCAGCCAAGTCTAGATCAAATTTCTTTCGCCACATTCAAAGCAGCACATCTGTGAAAACAGCCACTATTTGGATTAAACCCACAACCTTGGCAATGACCAAATCAACTAACTGCACACTACTTTTCTGCTGATATGCTCCTCTTATGAGCTCCGAAGGTGAGCTATCACAGATTCCTTTCAGTTTGCTTGGCTTTATTTCTTGAATTGCCCACTGACCTCAGAATCTCCAACTCACATTTTTCAACAGGCTTGTCATAGTCCCACCATCCACTATGAAATTCTAACTCTCGCTCGAGTGCAAAGTCAGCTGAGACAGCTTTTACAAACTGAAAATATGATGCTTACCTGCTTGTATTCTTAAAGCTGCTGGTGAAAAGCAAGCTGCTGTCGTGAAAAGGTACTTTTCACCACCTTCCAGCCAACTGCTCTCATTGAACAATGAAGCAACAAATGCTTCCTGAGGCATGCCCCAAAAGTGTGAGAAGCATGCCAGGGAGTCCATGTGAGGAGATTGGTTTGTTTTAGGGGCAAAACCCGTGAAGCTTACCACCTGGTATTCATGCATAATGGGAGTCAGAATCCACTCCCCCAGAACAAAAGTCTGCTTCTGGGCAGTCGCCAACTTGAAAATAAACAACCAACCAACCAATGGAAACTCAGTCATGGTTGCAGAGAGCAACGAGCAGGCCAGGAAGGGCAGGTTGGGGAGCTTGCGGTAGTTAGTTGGACAAATGCTCAAACACAGCAAGGGAATTAGCTCAAGTGGTAGAGCACTTGCTTAGCATGTAAGAGGTAGTGGGATCGATGCCCACATTCTCCACAGCCACTGTCTTACTTGCATTTTACAGAGAAAAACTTTCTTGTCATCTTGCAAACCAGCCGAATCATCTGCACTTTCAGCCAAGTCTAGATCAAATTTCTTTCGCCACATTCAAAGCAGCACATCTGTGAAAACAGCCACTATTTGGATTAAACCCACAACCTTGGCAATGACCAAATCAACTAACTGCACACTACTTTTCTGCTGATATGCTCCTCTTATGAGCTCCGAAGGTGAGCTATCACAGATTCCTTTCAGCTTGCTTGGCTTTATTTCTTGAATTGCCCACTGACCTCAGAATCTCCAACTCACATTTTTCAACAGGCTTGTCATAGTCCCACCATCCACTATGAAATTCTAACTCTCGCTCGAGTGCAAAGTCAGCTGAGACAGCTTTTACAAGCTGAAAATATGATGCTTACCTGCTTGTATTCTTAAAGCTGCAGGTGAAAAGCAAGCTGCTGTAATGAAAAGGCACTTTTCACCACCTTCCAGCCAACTGCTCTCATTGAACAATGAAGCAACAAATGCTTCCTGAGGCATGCCCCAAAAGTGTGAGAAGCATGCCAGGGAGTCCATGTGAGGAGATTGGGTTGTTTTAGGGGCAAAACCCATGAAGCTTACCACCTGGTATTCATGCATAATGGGAGTCAGAATCCACTCCCCCAGAACAAAAGTCTGCTTCTGGGCAGTCGCCAACTTGAAAATAAACAACCAACCAACCAATGGAAACTCAGTCATGGTTCCAGAGAGCAACGAGCAGGCCAGGAAGGGCAGGTTGGGGAGCTTGCGGTAGTTAGTTGGACAAATGCTTAAACACAGCAAGGGAATTAGCTCAAGTGGTAGAGTGCTTGCTTAGCATGTAAGAGGTAGTGGGATCGATGCCCACATTTTCCAAAGCCGCCAGCTTACTTGCATTTTACAGAGAAAAACTTTCTTGTCATCTTGCAAACCAGCCGAATCATCTGCACTTTCAGCCAAGTCTAGATCAAATTTCTTTCGCCACATTCAAAGCAGCACATCTGTGAAAACAGCCACTATTTGGATTAACCCTTTGGTGACTGACCCCTTGAAAATGGTTCCTCCAGGAACCATTAAACGTTTTTAAACGTTTCAGTTGTCAAGACAATGGAAAAACTAAAATACAAGAGCATTTTGTTTTGTGCACAAGAGCATTGTGATGTATCTTTCTGTTTTTGTATTTTAGTTTTTCCGTTGTCTTGACAACTGAAACGTCATCGTTCCTGGAGGAACCATTTTCAAGGGGTCAGTCACCAAAGGGTAAAACCCACAACCTTGGCAATGACCAAATCAACTAACTGCACACTACTTTTCTGCTGATATGCTCCTCTTATGAGCTCCGAAGGTGAGCTATCACAGATTCCTTTCAGTTTGCTTGGCTTTATTTCTTGAATTGCCCACTGACCTCAGAATCTCCAACTCACATTTTTCAACAGGCTTGTCATAGTCCCACCATCCACTATGAAATTCTAACTCTCGCTCGAGTGCAAAGTCAGCTGAGACAGCTTTTACAAACTGAAAATATGATGCTTACCTGCTTGTATTCTTAAAGCTGCTGGTGAAAAGCAAGCTGCTGTCGTGAAAAGGTACTTTTCACCACCTTCCAGCCAACTGCTCTCATTGAACAATGAAGCAACAAATGCTTCCTGAGGCATGCCCCAAAAGTGTGAGAAGCATGCCAGGGAGTCCATTTGAGGAGATTGGTTTGTTTTAGGGGCAAAACCCGTGAAGCTTACCACCTGGTATTCATGCATAATGGGAGTCAGAATCCACTCCCCCAGAACAAAAGTCTGCTTCTGGGCAGTCGCCAACTTGAAAATAAACAACCAACCAACCAATGGAAACTCAGTCATGGTTCCAGAGAGCAACGAGCAGGCCAGGAAGGGCAGGTTGGGGAGCTTGCGGTAGTTAGTTGGACAAATGCTCAAACACAGCAGGGGAATTAGCTCAAGTGGTAGAGCACTTGCTTAGCATGTAAGAGGTAGTGGGATCGATGCCCACATTCTCCAAAGCCGCCAGTTTACTTGCATTTTATAGAGAAAAACTTTCTTGTCATCTTGCAAACCAGCCGAATCATCTGCACTTTCAGCCAAGTCTAGATCAAATTTCTTTCGCCACATTCAAAGCAGCACATCTGTGAAAACAGCCACTATTTGGATTAAACCCACAACCTTGGCAATGACCAAATCAACTAACTGCAAACTACTTTTCTGCTGATATGCTCCTCTTATGAGCTCCGAAGGTGAGCTATCACAGATTCCTTTCAGTTTGCTTGGCTTTATTTCTTGAATTGCCCACTGACCTCAGAATCTCCAACTCACATTTTTCAACAGGCTTGTCATAGTCCCACCATCCACTATGAAATTCTAACTCTCGCTCGAGTGCAAAGTCAGCTGAGACAGCTTTTACAAACTGAAAATATGATGCTTACCTGCTTGTATTCTTAAAGCTGCTGGTGAAAAGCAAGCTGCTGTCGTGAAAAGGTACTTTTCACCACCTTCCAGCCAACTGCTCTCATTGAACAATGAAGCAACAAATGCTTCCTGAGGCATGCCCCAAAAGTGTGAGAAGCATGCCAGGGAGTCCATGTGAGGAGATTGGTTTGTTTTAGGGGCAAAACCCGTGAAGCTTACCACCTGGTATTCATGCATAATGGGAGTCAGAATCCACTCCCCCAGAACAAAAGTCTGCTTCTGGGCAGTCGCCAACTTGAAAATAAACAACCAACCAACCAATGGAAACTCAGTCATGGTTGCAGAGAGCAACGAGCAGGCCAGGAAGGGCAGGTTGGGGAGCTTGCGGTAGTTAGTTGGACAAATGCTCAAACACAGCAAGGGAATTAGCTCAAGTGGTAGAGCACTTGCTTAGCATGTAAGAGGTAGTGGGATCGATGCCCACATTCTCCACAGCCACTGTCTTACTTGCATTTTACAGAGAAAAACTTTCTTGTCATCTTGCAAACCAGCCGAATCATCTGCACTTTCAGCCAAGTCTAGATCAAATTTCTTTCGCCACATTCAAAGCAGCACATCTGTGAAAACAGCCACTATTTGGATTAAACCCACAACCTTGGCAATGACCAAATCAACTAACTGCACACTACTTTTCTGCTGATATGCTCCTCTTATGAGCTCCGAAGGTGAGCTATCACAGATTCCTTTCAGCTTGCTTGGCTTTATTTCTTGAATTGCCCACTGACCTCAGAATCTCCAACTCACATTTTTCAACAGGCTTGTCATAGTCCCACCATCCACTATGAAATTCTAACTCTCGCTCGAGTGCAAAGTCAGCTGAGACAGCTTTTACAAGCTGAAAATATGATGCTTACCTGCTTGTATTCTTAAAGCTGCAGGTGAAAAGCAAGCTGCTGTAATGAAAAGGCACTTTTCACCACCTTCCAGCCAACTGCTCTCATTGAACAATGAAGCAACAAATGCTTCCTGAGGCATGCCCCAAAAGTGTGAGAAGCATGCCAGGGAGTCCATGTGAGGAGATTGGGTTGTTTTAGGGGCAAAACCCATGAAGCTTACCACCTGGTATTCATGCATAATGGGAGTCAGAATCCACTCCCCCAGAACAAAAGTCTGCTTCTGGGCAGTCGCCAACTTGAAAATAAACAACCAACCAACCAATGGAAACTCAGTCATGGTTCCAGAGAGCAACGAGCAGGCCAGGAAGGGCAGGTTGGGGAGCTTGCGGTAGTTAGTTGGACAAATGCTTAAACACAGCAAGGGAATTAGCTCAAGTGGTAGAGTGCTTGCTTAGCATGTAAGAGGTAGTGGGATCGATGCCCACATTTTCCAAAGCCGCCAGCTTACTTGCATTTTACAGAGAAAAACTTTCTTGTCATCTTGCAAACCAGCCGAATCATCTGCACTTTCAGCCAAGTCTAGATCAAATTTCTTTCGCCACATTCAAAGCAGCACATCTGTGAAAACAGCCACTATTTGGATTAAACCCACAACCTTGGCAATGACCAAATCAACTAACTGCACACTACTTTTCTGCTGATATGCTCCTCTTATGAGCTCCGAAGGTGAGCTATCACAGATTCCTTTCAGTTTGCTTGGCTTTATTTCTTGAATTGCCCACTGACCTCAGAATCTCCAACTCACATTTTTCAACAGGCTTGTCATAGTCCCACCATCCACTATGAAATTCTAACTCTCGCTCGAGTGCAAAGTCAGCTGAGACAGCTTTTACAAACTGAAAATATGATGCTTACCTGCTTGTATTCTTAAAGCTGCTGGTGAAAAGCAAGCTGCTGTCGTGAAAAGGTACTTTTCACCACCTTCCAGCCAACTGCTCTCATTGAACAATGAAGCAACAAATGCTTCCTGAGGCATGCCCCAAAAGTGTGAGAAGCATGCCAGGGAGTCCATGTGAGGAGATTGGTTTGTTTTAGGGGCAAAACCCGTGAAGCTTACCACCTGGTATTCATGCATAATGGGAGTCAGAATCCACTCCCCCAGAACAAAAGTCTGCTTCTGGGCAGTCGCCAACTTGAAAATAAAGAACCAACCAACCAATGGAAACTCAGGCATGGTTCCAGAGAGCAACGAGCAGGCCAGGAAGGGCAGGTTGGGGAGCTTGCGGTAGTTAGTTGGACAAATGCTCAAACACAGCAGGGGAATTAGCTCAAGTGGTAGAGCGCTTGCTTAGCATGTAAGAGGTAGTGAGATCGATGCCCACATTTTCCAAAGCCGCCAGCTTACTTGCATATTATAGAGAAAAACTTTCTTGTCATCTTGCAAACCAGCCGAATCATCTGCACTTTCAGCCAAGTCTAGATCAAATTTCTTTCGCCACATTCAAAGCAGCACATCTGTGAAAACAGCCACTATTTGGATTAAACCCACAACCTTGGCAATGACCAAATCAACTAAATGCACACTACTTTTCTGCTGATATGCTCCTCTTATGAGCTCCGAAGGTGAGCTATCACAGATTCCTTTCAGTTTGCTTGGCTTTATTTCTTGAATTGCCCACTGACCTCAGAATCTCCAACTCACATTTTTCAACAGGCTCGTCATAGTCCCACCATCCACTATGAAATTCTAACTCTCGCTCGAGTGCAAAGTCAGCTGAGACAGCTTTTACAAACTGAAAATATGATGCTTACCTGCTTGTATTCTTAAAGCTGCAGGTGAAAAGCAAGCTGCTGTAATGAAAAGGCACTTTTCACCACCTTCCAGCCAACTGCTCTCATTGAACAATGAAGCAACAAATGCTTCCTGAGGCATGCCCCAAAAGTGTGAGAAGCATGCCAGGGAGTCCATGTGAGGAGATTGGGTTGTTTTAGGGGCAAACGCCTTGAAGCTTACCACCTGGTATTGATGCAAATGGGAGTCAGAATCCACTCCCCCAGAACAAAAGTCTGCTTCTGGGCAGTCGCCCACTTGAAAATAAACAAACAGCCAATGGAAACTCAGGCACGGTTGCAGAGAGCAACGAGCAGGCCAGGAAGGGCAGGTTGGGGAGCTTGCGGTAGTTAGTTGGACAAATGATCAAACACAGCAAGGGAATTAGCTCAAGTGGTAGAGCACTTGCTTGGCATGTAAGAGGTAGTGGGATCGATGCCCACATTCTCCACAGCCACTGTCTTACTTGCATTTTACAGAGAAAAACTTTCTTGTCATCTTGCAAACCAGCCGAATCATCTGCACTTTCAGCCAAGTCTAGATCAAATTTCTTTCGCCACATTCAAAGCAGCACATCTGTGAAAACAGCCACTATTTGGATTAAACCCACAACCTTGGCAATGACCAAATCAACTAACTGCACACTACTTTTCTGCTGATATGCTCCTCTTATGAGCTCCGAAGGTGAGCTATCACAGATTCCTTTCAGTTTGCTTGGCTTTATTTCTTGAATTGCCCACTGACCTCAGAATCTCCAACTCACATTTTTCAACAGGCATGTCATAGTCCCACCATCCACTATGAAATTCTAACTCTCGCTCGAGTGCAAAGTCAGCTGAGACAGCTTTTACAAACTGAAAATATGATGCTTACCTGCTTGTATTCTTAAAGCTGCAGGTGAAAAGCAAGCTGCTGTAATGAAAAGGCACTTTTCACCACCTTCCAGCCAACTGCTCTCATTGAACAATGAAGCAACAAATGCTTCCTGAGGCATGCCCCAAAAGTGTGAGAAGCATGCCAGGGAGTCCATGTGAGGAGATTGGGTTGTATTAGGGGCAAAAGCCTTGAAGCTTACCACCTGGTATTGATGCAAATGGGAGTCAGAATCCACTCCCCCAGAACAAAAGTCTGCTTCTGGGCAGTCGCCCACTTGAAAATAAACAAACAGCCAATGGAAACTCAGGCATGGTTGCAGAGAGCAACGAGCAGGCCAGGAAGGGCAGGTTGGGGAGCTTGCGGTAGTTAGTTGGACAAATGCTCAAACACAGCAGGGGAATTAGCTCAAGTGGTAGAGTGCTTGCTTAGCATGTAAGAGGTAGTGGGATCGATGCCCACATTCTCCAAAGCCACCATCTTACTTGCATTTTACAGAGAAAAACTTTCTTGTCATCTTGCAAACCAGCCGAATCATCTGCACTTTCAGCCAAGTCTAGATCAAATTTCTTTCGCCACATTCAAAGCAGCACATCTGTGAAAACAGCCACTATTTGGATTAAACCCACAACCTTGGCAATGACCAAATCAACTAACTGCACACTACTTTTCTGCTGATATGCTCCTCTTATGAGCTCCGAAGGTGAGCTATCACAGATTCCTTTCAGTTTGCTTGGCTTTATTTCTTGAATTGCCCACTGACCTCAGAATCTCCAACTCACATTTTTCAACAGGCTTGTCATAGTCCCACCATCCACTATGAAATTCTAACTCTCGCTCGAGTGCAAAGTCAGCTGAGACAGCTTTTACAAACTGAAAATATGATGCTTACCTGCTTGTATTCTTAAAGCTGCTGGTGAAAAGCAAGCTGCTGTCGTGAAAAGGTACTTTTCACCACCTTCCAGCCAACTGCTCTCATTGAACAATGAAGCAACAAATGCTTCCTGAGGCATGCCCCAAAAGTGTGAGAAGCATGCCAGGGAGTCCATTTGAGGAGATTGGTTTGTTTTAGGGGCAAAACCCGTGAAGCTTACCACCTGGTATTCATGCATAATGGGAGTCAGAATCCACTCCCCCAGAACAAAAGTCTGCTTCTGGGCAGTCGCCAACTTGAAAATAAACAACCAACCAACCAATGGAAACTCAGTCATGGTTCCAGAGAGCAACGAGCAGGCCAGGAAGGGCAGGTTGGGGAGCTTGCGGTAGTTAGTTGGACAAATGCTCAAACACAGCAGGGGAATTAGCTCAAGTGGTAGAGCACTTGCTTAGCATGTAAGAGGTAGTGGGATCGATGCCCACATTCTCCAAAGCCGCCAGTTTACTTGCATTTTATAGAGAAAAACTTTCTTGTCATCTTGCAAACCAGCCGAATCATCTGCACTTTCAGCCAAGTCTAGATCAAATTTCTTTCGCCACATTCAAAGCAGCACATCTGTGAAAACAGCCACTATTTGGATTAAACCCACAACCTTGGCAATGACCAAATCAACTAACTGCACACTACTTTTCTGCTTATATGCTCCTCTTATGAGCTCCGAAGGTGAGCTATCACAGATTCCTTTCAGTTTGCTTGGCTTTATTTCTTGAATTGCCCACTGACCTCAGAATCTCCAACTCACATTTTTCAACAGGCTCGTCATATTCCCACCATCCACTATGAAATTCTAACTCTCGCTCGAGTGCAAAGTCAGCTGAGACAGCTTTTACAAACTGAAAATATGATGCTTACCTGCTTGTATTCTTAAAGCTGCTGGTGAAAAGCAAGCTGCTGTCGTGAAAAGGTACTTTTCACCACCTTCCAGCCAACTGCTCTCATTGAACAATGAAGCAACAAATGCTTCCTGAGGCATGCCCCAAAAGTGTGAGAAGCATGCCAGGGAGTCCATGTGAGGAGATTGGTTTGTTTTAGGGGCAAAACCCGTGAAGCTTACCACCTGGTATTCATGCATAATGGGAGTCAGAATCCACTCCCCCAGAACAAAAGTCTGCTTCTGGGCAGTCGCCAACTTGAAAATAAACAACCAACCAACCAATGGAAACTCAGTCATGGTTCCAGAGAGCAACGAGCAGGCCAGGAAGGGCAGGTTGGGGAGCTTGCGGTAGTTAGTTGGACAAATGCTCAAACACAGCAGGGGAATTAGCTCAAGTGGTAGAGCACTTGCTTAGCATGTAAGAGGTAGTGGGATCGATGCCCACATTCTCCAAAGCCGCCAGTTTACTTGCATTTTATAGAGAAAAACTTTCTTGTCATCTTGCAAACCAGCCGAATCATCTGCACTTTCAGCCAAGTCTAGATCAAATTTCTTTCGCCACATTCAAAGCAGCACATCTGTGAAAAGAGCCACTATTTGGATTAAACCCACAACCTTGGCAATGACCAAATCAACTAACTGCACACTACTTTTCTGCTGATATGCTCCTCTTATGAGCTCCGAAGGTGAGCTATCACAGATTCCTTTCAGTTTGCTTGGCTTTATTTCTTGAATTGCCCACTGACCTCAGAATCTCCAACTCACATTTTTCAACAGGCTCGTCATAGTCCCACCATCCACTATGAAATTCTAACTCTCGCTCGAGTGCAAAGTCAGCTGAGACAGCTTTTACAAACTGAAAATATGATGCTTACCTGCTTGTATTCTTAAAGCTGCAGGTGAAAAGCAAGCTGCTGTAATGAAAAGGCACTTTTCACCACCTTCCAGCCAACTGCTCTCATTGAACAATGAAGCAACAAATGCTTCCTGAGGCATGCCCCAAAAGTGTGAGAAGCATGCCAGGGAGTCCATGTGAGGAGATTGGGTTGTTTTAGGGGCAAACGCCTTGAAGCTTACCACCTGGTATTGATGCAAATGGGAGTCAGAATCCACTCCCCCAGAACAAAAGTCTGCTTCTGGGCAGTCGCCCACTTGAAAATAAACAAACAGCCAATGGAAACTCAGGCATGGTTGCAGAGAGCAACGAGCAGGCCAGGAAGGGCAGGTTGGGGAGCTTGCGGTAGTTAGTTGGACAAATGCTCAAACACAGCAGGAGAATTAGCTCAAGTGGCAGAGTGCTTGCTTAGCATGTAAGAGGTAGTGGGATCGATGCCCACATTCTCCAAAGCCACAGTCTTACTTGCATTTTACAGAGAAAACTTTCTTGTCATCTTGCAAACCAGCCGAATCATCTGCACTTTCAGCCAAGTCTAGATCAAATTTCTTTCGCCACATTCAAAGCAGCACATCTGTGAAAACAGCCACTATTTGGATTAAACCCACAACCTTGGCAATGACCAAATCAACTAACTGCAAACTACTTTTCTGCTGATATGCTCCTCTTATGAGCTCCGAAGGTGAGCTATCACAGATTCCTTTCAGTTTGCTTGGCTTTATTTCTTGAATTGCCCACTGACCTCAGAATCTCCAACTCACATTTTTCAACAGGCTTGTCATAGTCCCACCATCCACTATGAAATTCTAACTCTCGCTCGAGTGCAAAGTCAGCTGAGACAGCTTTTACAAACTGAAAATATGATGCTTACCTGCTTGTATTCTTAAAGCTGCTGGTGAAAAGCAAGCTGCTGTCGTGAAAAGGTACTTTTCACCACCTTCCAGCCAACTGCTCTCATTGAACAATGAAGCAACAAATGCTTCCTGAGGCATGCCCCAAAAGTGTGAGAAGCATGCCAGGGAGTCCATGTGAGGAGATTGGGTTGTTTTAGGGGCAAAACCCGTGAAGCTTACCACCTGGTATTCATGCATAATGGGAGTCAGAATCCACTCCCCCAGAACAAAAGTCTGCTTCTGGGCAGTCGCCAACTTGAAAATAAACAACCAACCAACCAATGGAAACTCAGTCATGGTTCCAGAGAGCAACGAGCAGGCCAGGAAGGGCAGGTTGGGGAGCTTGTGGTAGTTAGTTGGACAAATGCTCAAACACAGCAGGGGAATTAGCTCAAGTGGTAGAGCGCTTGCTTAGCATGTAAGAGGTAGTGGGATCAATGCCCACATTCTCCAAAGCCGCCAGCTTACTTGCATTTTATAGAGAAAAACTTTCTTGTCATCTTGCAAACCAGCCGAATCATCTGCACTTTCAGCCAAGTCTAGATCAAATTTCTTTCGCCACATTCAAAGCAGCACATCTGTGAAAACAGCCACTATTTGGATTAAACCCACAACCTTGGCAATGACCAAATCAACTAAATGCACACTACTTTTCTGCTGATATGCTCCTCTTATGAGCTCCGAAGGTGAGCTATCACAGATTCCTTTCAGTTTGCTTGGCTTTATTTCTTGAATTGCCCACTGACCTCAGAATCTCCAACTCACATTTTTCAACAGGCTTGTCATAGTCCCACCATCCACTATGAAATTCTAACTCTCGCTCGAGTGCAAAGTCAGCTGAGACAGCTTTTACAAACTGAAAATATGATGCTTACCTGCTTGTATTCTTAAAGCTGCAGGTGAAAAGCAAGCTGCTGTAATGAAAAGGCACTTTTCACCACCTTCCAGCCAACTGCTCTCATTGAACAATGAAGCAACAAATGCTTCCTGAGGCATGCCCCAAAAGTGTGAGAAGCATGCCAGGGAGTCCATGTGAGGAGATTGGGTTGTTTTAGGGGCAAAACCCGTGAAGCTTACCACCTGGTATTCATGCATAATGGGTGTCAGAATCCACTCCCCCAGAACAAAAGTCTGCTTCTGGGCAGTCGCCCACTTGAAAATAAACAACCAACCAACCAATGGAAACTCAGGCATGGTTGCAGAGAGCAACGAGCAGGCCAGGAAGGGCAGGTTGGGGAGCTTGCGGTAGTTAGTTGGACAAATGCTCAAACACAGCAGGGGAATTAGCTCAAGTGGTAGAGCGCTTGCTTAGCATGTAAGGCTACGTTTACATTAGACCGTATCTGTCTCGTTTTCTTCGCGGACGCACTGTCCGTTTACATTAAACCGCCTGGAAATACAGGGAAACGGGAATCCGCCAGCGTCCACGTATTCAATCTAGATCGTATGTGGTCCCGTGCTGTGTAAACATCGAGAATACGCAGATACGCTGTGCTGAGCTCTACCTGGCGTCGTCATTGGACAACGTCACTGTGACATCCACCTTCCTGATTCGCTGGCGTTGGTCATGTGACGCGACTGCTGAAAAACGGCGCGGACTTCCGCCTTGTATCACCTTTCATTAAAGAGTATAAAAGTATGAAAATACTGCAAATACTGATGCAAATACTGCCCATTGTGTAGTTATGATTGTCTTTAGGCTTGCCATCCTTCCACTTGCGAGTGGTAAGTGATATGCGCTGAGATCACACACACAGCGGCTCAGTCCCGAATCACTGCTCGTGCGCTTCACTCGCGCGCTGTGTGAGCTGCGCAGGGCCGGAGTGCGCACCCTCCAGAGGGCACTCGCTGTTCAGGGCGGAGTGATTTGGAGCGCAGGATGCCTGCAGAGCCGAGCGTATCCGTGTATTGGTGTTGCTGTGTGCACGCTAATCATTTTAAAAACGTTAATCTGATGATCCGCTGATACGGTCTAATGTAAACGTAGCCTAAGAGGTAGTGGGATCGATGCCCACATTCTCCAAAGCCGCCAGCTTACTTGCATTTTATAGAGAAAAACTTTCTTGTCATCTTGCAAACCAGCCGAATCATCTGCACTTTCAGCCAAGTCTAGATCAAATTTCTTTCGCCACATTCAAAGCAGCACATCTGTGAAAACAGCCACTATTTGGATTAAACCCACAACCTTGGCAATGACCAAATCAACTAACTGCACACTACTTTTCTGCTGATATGCTCCTCTTATGAGCTCCGAAGGTGAGCTATCACAGATTCCTTTCAGTTTGCTTGGCTTTATTTCTTGAATTGCCCACTGACCTCAGAATCTCCAACTCACATTTTTCAACAGGCTCGTCATAGTCCCACCATCCACTATGAAATTCTAACTCTCGCTCGAGTGCAAAGTCAGCTGAGACAGCTTTTACAAACTGAAAATATGATGCTTACCTGCTTGTATTCTTAAAGCTGCAGGTGAAAAGCAAGCTGCTGTAATGAAAAGGCACTTTTCACCACCTTCCAGCCAACTGCTCTCATTGAACAATGAAGCAACAAATGCTTCCTGAGGCATGCCCCAAAAGTGTGAGAAGCATGCCAGGGAGTCCATGTGAGGAGATTGGGTTGTTTTAGGGGCAAAAGCCTTGAAGCTTACCACCTGGTATTCATGCATAATGGGTGTCAGAATCCACTCCCCCAGAACAAAAGTCTGCTTCTGGGCAGTCGCCCACTTGAAAATAAACAACCAACCAACCAACCAATGGAAACTCAGGCATGGTTGCAGAGAGCAACGAGCAGGCCAGAAAGGGCAGGTTGGGGAGCTTGCGGTAGTTAGTTGGACAAATGCTCAACCACAGCAGGGGAATTAGCTCAAGTGGTAGAGCGCTTGCTTAGCATGTAGGAGGTAGTGGGATCGATGCCCACATTCTCCAAAGCCACAGTCTTACTTGCATTTTACAGAGAAAAACTTTCTTGTCATCTTGCAAACCAGCCGAATCATCTGCACTTTCAGCCAAGTCTAGATCAAATTTCTTTCGCCACATTCAAAGCAGCACATCTGTGAAAACAGCCACTATTTGGATTAAACCCACAACCTTGGCAATGACCAAATCAACTAAATGCACACTACTTTTCTGCTGATATGCTCCTCTTATGAGCTCCGAAGGTGAGCTATCACAGATTCCTTTCAGTTTGCTTGGCTTTATTTCTTGAATTGCCCACTGACCTCAGAATCTCCAACTCACATTTTTCAACAGGCTTGTCATAGTCCCACCATCCACTATGACATTCTAACTCTCACTCGAGTGCAAAGTCAGCTGAGACAGCTTTTACAAACTGAAAATATGATGCTTACCTGCTTGTATTCTTAAAGCTGCTGGTGAAAAGCAAGCTGCTGTCCTGAAAAGGCACTTTTCACCACCTTCCAGCCAACTGCTCTCATTGAACAATGAAGCAACAAATGCTTCCTGAGGCATGCCCCAAAAGTGTGAGAAGCATGCAAATGGGGGTCAGAATAAACTTCCCCAGAACAAAAGTCTGCTTCTGGGCAGTCGCCCACTTGAAAATAAACAAACAGCCAATGGAAACTCAGGCATGGTTACAGAAAGCAACGAGCAGGCCAGGAAGGGTAGGTTGGGGAGCTTATGGTTGTTAGTTGGACATAATAAATAAATAATAATACATAATACTAAAATAATACATAATACATAATAATAAAACCTAACAATCCCCCCCTTTGATAATAGTATCACTATTATCAAATCCTAGGATCATATATGTGATTACATCGAGAATTAATCTTGAGTTAATCTTTGCCCTTCTTGATGTATATTGGTGCTCAGAGGGCGGGCATGCCCAATCAGCCCTCGTCCCACCTCACCGGAGCTTAGAGAAACTCAAAACCTCTTAATTCGTCCCAAATACACGCTACTTCCTTCAGAGTAATTTGTTCTAAAACAGTGAGGGAAAGTGAAATTAGAAGGCTCGGGCGGGTAACTCTGCCCCAAGCAAAGATGAAGCAGTCACGAAGGCTCGGGCGGGTAGCCCTGCCCCGAGCAACAATGAAGCAGTCACGAAACCCGTGATGAGGACTGACATGGTTGTAGTGAGGATGACTGGTTCCAAACGGAGCGCAAGATCTCTTCCCCTCTATGTTCACAACGTCCCGCAGGCAGCAACCCCAGGATTCTCAGTCGGCCAGGGCTGCACACAGATCACGTCAAATCTGTGTAGAGCTCAGAAATAGAGAGACAGAGAGAGAGCACAGAGACTGGAAAGGGACACAGAGAAAACATTAATAGCAAACTTGTCATTGTAACACAACTTTGTTATGGAGCCTTCTTCAATCGCATGGCATGGATCCACTGTGGAAAAAGATCAGTTAAAACAGAAAAGTAATGGCGACTATGTCTGCAGGCCCACCATATCTAGGTTTTCCCAATTGTCCAAATCGTTACTTTAAAAAGTCACACCAGCACTTGTCTCCCACGTGAAAGGGGTGTGTGGTGGAGATAATATTGTACTATTGACCTTGGTACAAATGTTATACAACTTATCTATAAGGGCTGCAGAATACTCATCCATATGCATTTTCAAATCAGAGGTACCTGGAGCCAGAGTTCCCTTCTTCCAAGGGAGAGGGAAAGGTCTTCTAAAAATAATTTCTTGGTGTCACACGAATTTCAGCCAGAATGAATTATGGATTACAGAGCCAAACCTGTGTCCTGCATGGCCTTAATTAATTTGTCTTTCAATGTTCGATTAGTACGTTCTACGATACCAGAGGATTGAGGAATGTGAAAACACCACTTTAGTTTAGAGATACTTACAAATGTTTTGTGTGTCTTTTGAGGTGAAAGGGGTACCTTTGTCTGAGTCTATGGCGTCTGGAACCCCATAACTATAACAATAATTATTATTATTGATTTCTTATTATTTTACTGTTGTTATTTTATTGTTCTGCTTTTATTGTTTGTTTTTCTTTTTTACCATCCAGTGTCCTTAGGTACCTTGAAAGGCACTTATAAATAAAATGTATTAGTATTATTATTATAACTAGGTACTATTTCTTTTGCCAGAGTACGAGTAACTACCTTCGTGTTCTCTCGAGAACAGGAAAAACTTCTACCCATTTAGAGAATTTGTCCACAATCAAGATGACAAAAATCAAATGAGAAAGGAAGAGCGTATGCCTCATGCAGAATATCAGGCAGTGAACACACAGAGTAACCACAGAGGTATGATAAATATTATAAATTATAAATATTATACACCGTTTGAGGGTTTAGAACAAGAACCATCAACAAAGAGTACTTCCCCCATCTCTAGAGGGCTGGAGGAGAGATCAGACCTGATACTAGTAGTATGTACGATTTTTAGACAGACAATATCAATGTCATCCCAAGTATCATCCTGAGAATTAAAGAGGCGTGCGAGAGCGTGACCTACATTATCAAAAGGGGATGTGACACGAATTTCGAGATTGTTAGTAGAACAGAGAATAAACAGTCATATGTTAATTTAATTATCAATTAAATTACTGATAAATTAATTTAATGGGTCTGTAAATTTTGCAACACCTGTTTAACTTGATGTGACGAGTGCAAGATCAGTGAGTGAGACAAGACCAATTTTTCCGCATCTAAAACCATCAAAGCACATGCGGAGACAGCTCCCAGACATGCAGGTAAGCCTTGAGCAACAATGTCTAATGTTTTGGATAAAAACGCACAATGATGCATCTCCCCCCTTCATGCTCCCGGCCAACAGCTGTGCCTTGGTGTTCACAGGCATAGAGGTGGAAGGGCTTGAAGTGATCAGGTAACCCCAGGGGTGGAACAAAGGGTGCTTTTGAGGGAGTGATAAGCGACCACCATAGTGTCAGTCCAGGTCAAAGGATGTTGCAGTGGATCGTGATGAGAGATTGCAGAACGGAGAAGCTTGTCATATAAAGAGCAGTCAGGGATCCATTTTCTGACCCAGAAAAGACATCAGTGCATGTTTAGTTGCAGGGCGTTTTGTGTCTAGAATGACAGCCTTGAGAAAGTTCAAACTTCAAAAGTTCAAATACTTAAGTGTCCATTGGTCCTGGAAACCTTAAAGCCCTTGTGCGCCAGATGTTGGGGCAGGCGCAAGTGTCAGTGTCTTGGCAGAATTCTGGTGACTCAGCAGATACCAGAACACACAGACCACAGAGTCCTGAGGGAGGGAGAGGTCACAGAGTGCGTTATGAATTTGAATTACAGCTGAAAAAAACAGCAGGAGAGTCAATGAAACCTTGAGTCCAAACGCTATCTCCTCATGTGCGTGAAAAAAGGCAGAACAGAGATCATTAATGGAAAAACAGCAATGATGAGCAGGAACCTGTGACATTACAGAAGAAACAATCAATTCATTAATCTTACGTAAATCTTGTGTAAAATGCCAGGTACCATCGGGTTTAGGTACTGGATTGACAGGTGTATTGTGCGAGCTGGTGCATGATCTCACCACGCCTTGCTCGAGAAGAGACTGTAGGATGACATCGATCCAGAGAGAGAGGTACTGCTTAACATAAACAGGATGCACATGAATATTGAATCATATTTTGTTTAGTTTCATGTCAATTTAAGTTCCAGGTTGCAGTGCAACAAAATGCGGAAAGGTTCAAGGACAATGAATACTTATACAAGCCAATGTATCATAATCATGATAATTTATGACTTTTTTTTTCTTAATGGTTAAATAAAGATAAACCCAAGTCTCCGATTTATAAACACCACTGGAAGGAAAAATTTTTTCTCCTTTTTTTTTCTCAACATTCTTCAAGTAAACGTTTGTTAACTCTGTTTCTTGCTGAAAAAAATTATGGTTAACTAAATACATTAAAGGCCTATCCATTCCATATCCTCTGTGGTTTTTAAAGGCAAAAGTATGGAGGTTTAAAACTCAGCAAACAGTTAATCAGAACATTTCATATCAATAGTTCGAAATTAGAAGGAACATGTTTAAGCTTAGCCTCATAAGGAGCAATAAGTTTAAAGAAAGAAATATAAAAGAGCAAATTGAAATGACAAACAATTTCACTGAATGTAATTTGAATAAAATTGAATAGCTGATAAGCACTCTTTGTTGGATTCAATATGTGACAGAGACTCAAAATACATTTTTAATTCAATTACAAATAATGGGAATGAGAATCGGTTATCTTGGACATTTTGACTTTATGTATATGGAATTTACCTAGTAATATAAAGAGATTACTTATTAAATTTCTTATTGTGTGAGAAAGTGCCAAAAATAATGATTTTCTCTGCCCATTGCAGAATTCTGTGTGTCCTTGTCTGCTGTTCTTGCATGGGTTGGTTGTTTATATTATAGCTATCTGTAACAGTCTGGGAGTCTTATCTCAATGTTGACTGAGAAAAGAGACAGAGCATATTGCTACGGAACAATTATTCAAAATATTATATTTATAATACAACCCCGATTCCAAAAAAGTTGGGACAAAGTACAAATTGTAAATAAAAACGGAATGCAATAATTTACAAATCTCAAAAACTGATATTGTATTCACAATAGAACATAGACAACATATCAAATGTCGAAAGTGAGACAGTTTGAAATTTCATGCCAAATATTGGCTCGTTTGAAATTTCGTGACAGCAACACGTCTCAAAAAAGTTGGGACAGGGGCAATAAGAGGCTGGAAAAGTTAAAGGTACAAAAAAGGAACAGCTGGAGGACCAAATTGCAACTCATTAGGTCAATTGGCAATAGGTCATTAACATGACTGGGTATAAAAAGAGCATCTTGGAGTGGCAGCGGCTCTCAGAAGTAAAGATGAGAAGAGGATCACCAATCCCCCTAATTCTGCACTGACAAATAGTGGAGCAATATCAGAAAGGAGTTCGACAGTGTAAAATTGCAAAGAGTTTGAACATATCATCATCTACAGTGCATAATATCATCAAAAGATTCAGAGAATCTGGAAGAATCTCTGTGCGTAAGGGTCAAGGCCGAAAAACCATACTGGGTGCCCATGATCTTCGGGCCCTTAGACGGCACTTCATCACATACAGGCATGCTTCTGTATTGGAAATCACAAAATGGGCTCAGGAATATTTCCAGAGAACATTATCTGTGAACACAATTCACCGTGCCATCCGTCGTTGCCAGCTAAAACTCTATAGTTCAAAGAAGAAGCTGTATCTAAACACGATCCAGAAGCGCAGACGTCTTCTCTGGGCCAAGGCTCATTTAAAATGGACTGTGGCAAAGTGGAAAACTGTTCTGTGGTCAGACGAATCAAAATTTGAAGTTCTTTATGGAAATCAGGGACGCCGTGTCATTCGGACTAAAAAGGAGAAGGACGACCCAAGTTGTTATCAGCGCTCAGTTCAGAAGCCTGCATCTCTGATGGTATGGGGTTGCATTAGTGCATGTGGCATGGGCAGCTTACACATCTGGAAAGACACCATCAATGCTGAAAGGTATATCCAGGTTCTAGAGCAACATATGCTCCCATCCAGACGACGTCTCTTTCAGGGAAGACCTTGCATTTTCCAACATGACAATGCCAAACCACATACTGCATCAATTACAGCATCATGGCTGCGTAGAAGAAGGGTCCAGGTACTGAACTGGCCAGCCTGCAGTCCAGATCTTTCACCCATAGAAAACATTTGGCGCATCATAAAACGCAAGATACGACAAAAAAAGACCTAAGACAGTTGAGCAACTAGAATCCTACATTAGACAAGAATGGGTTAACATTCCTATCCCTAAACTTGAGCAACTTGTCTCCTCAGTCCCCAGACGTTTACAGACTGTTGTAAAGAGAAAAGGGGATGTCTCACAGTGGTAAACATGGCCTTGTCCCAACTTTTTTGAGATGTGTTGTTGTCATGAAATTTAAAATCACCTAATTTGTCTCTTTAAATGATGCATTTTCTCAGTTTAAACATTTGATATGTCATCTGTGTTCTATTCTGAATAAAATATGGAATTTTGAAACTTCCACATCATTGCATTCCGTTTTTATTTACAATTTGTACTTTGTCCCAACTTTTTTGGAATCGGGGTTGTACGACGACAATTATTCAAAAAATGTCAAAAATGAAGTAAGGAGCGGGTTAGCTCGCTGTTGATCGAATTGCATGTTTCCCAGACAAGACAAGTCCACATTTCGCTAAAACGCGTTAGAAACAGGAGTATATAGGATATTTAAAGGTTAGAATTACATATGATTAATAAAAATACCACTACACGATCAGTTTTAAAATGTTTTAGATCAACATTAAACATTAGGTTAAACATTAAACTTTTCGGCATTTCCATTCACAAGTAGGGTAAATATATTTGATGCCTTTTATTACACCTTTTCCATATCTGTTCTCTCCCATCTAGTGCGCATGCCTAGCTCACAAGCATTATGGGAACTGGAGTTCTAATGTTAACACATAATCATCACAATTTTGCCGTCACATACTTCTGTCTTAGTTTTAACTACTTCGTATTCATCATTTATAAGATCTAGACATGAAACTGCATTAATCGATGCACTATTAATTATTAAAACACACTAATAGTCTTGTAGACTGCTCGCGGACCACTCGTGAATTTCCAGTTACAAGTTTCGGACTATCGACACACAATGAATATAAAATACAGATGATCTACTCACCAAACGCTGAAACTAATTGATTAAGAAGCAGATTTTCTCTGTTGAGGGAAGAGGATCTCTTCTCTCCTCCCGTAACAGTGATGAGATTCATAAACGATTCGGATCTTTTTCGGGACGAAACATAAAAATGACTCGATCGAGCGAATCGATACAGACGCATGGACTGCATTTGTTTGAGTTCATGCACACTTAATGGTTTGAGGAAAGTTCATACTTTAATTTCATGCAGCATGAAAGTGTGATTATTGTTTACATTTTAAAAGCAGGAATACAAATAAGGTTTCCGTAGTTTCTGAGTCAAGAATCAAGAAAATTGATTCACACGCATGCGAGTTGGTTCTAAAGAATCGATTCAGTGAAGCTTTCGTTGAGATCATAATGAATATACAGAATGTCCGTATTTTATACGGATTTGATTCAATAAACATAGTATACGGGCGTACAAATAAAGTTATACGGATTCTTTTTAACAAAAAAAACCTTCAATATTTATTTAGAGCTATAATAAATTCCCACGATGATAAAGAGCACATAACATTTACACTTTGTTTTTTTTTGTCAAACATTGAAGCCTTGTATTCATTCTTAAAGTTTATTGTTATTAATATTGAATAAAAAGTAACCGGGATATATCATTGTTAATTATCATTCAAATTTTAGGTAAATTATTTTAATTTGCATCTTATAAGGATTTTATAAGGGAAATAAGGATTTTGGAAGTTGGTTATACAGGTTTGATTGACCAAAGGTTTGACATTTATGCACACCAGGAACACAGTTCTGACTGTTCATGTCCAGAGTACTGATTTGTTGTTTCATTATTTTGTGCATATCCAGTAATGCCTTATCTACAGTGGTGTTTGAAAGTTTGTGAACCCTTTAGAATTTTCTATATTTCTGCATAAATATGACCTAAAACGTCATCAGATTTCCACACAAGTCCAAAAAGTCGATAAAGAGAACCCAGTTAGGTGACTGACCCCTTGAAAATGGTTCCTCCAGGAACTATGACTTTTCAGTTGTCAAGACAACAGAAGAACTAAAATACAAAAACAGAAAGATACGTCACAATGCTCTTGTGCACAAAACAAAATGCTCTTGTATTTTAGTTTTTCCGTTGTCTTGACGACTGAAACGTCATCGTTCCTGGAGGAACCATGTTCAAGGGGTCAGTCACCAAAGGGTTATACAAATGAGACAAAAATATTATACTTGGTCATTTATTTATTGAGGAAAATGATCCAACATTACATATCTGTGAGTGGCAAAAGTATGTGAACCTTTGCTTTCAATATCTGGTGTGACCCCCATGTGCAGCAATAACTGCAACTAAACGTTTCCGGTAACTGCTGATCAGTCCTGCACACCGGCTTGGAGGAATTTGAGCCCATTCATCCGTACAGAACAGCTTCAACTCTGGGATGTTGGTGGGTTTCCTCACATGAACTGCTCGCTTCAGGTCCTTCCATAACATTTCGATTGGATTAAGGTCAGGACTTTGACTTGGACATTCCAAAACATTAACTTTATTCTTCTTTAACCATTCTTTCGTAGAACGACTTGTGTGCTTAGGGTCGTTGTCTTGCTGCATGACCCACCTTCTCTTGAGATTCAGTTCATGGACAGATGTCCTGACATTTTCCTTTAGAACTCGCTGGTATAATTCAGAATTCATTGTTCCATCAATAATGGCAAGCCGTCCTGGCCCAGATGCAGCAAAACAGGCCCAAACCATGATACTACCACCACCATGTTTCACAGATGGGATAAGGTTCTTATGCTGGAATGCAGTGTTTTCCTTTCTCCAAACATAACACTTCTCATTTAAACCATAAAGTTCTATTTTGGTCTCATCCATCCACAAAACATTTTTCCAATAGCCTTCTGGCTTGTCCACGTGATCTTTAGCAAACTGCAGACAAGCAGCAATATTCTTTTTGGAGAGCAGTGGCTTTCTCCTTGCAACCCTGCCATGCACACCATTGTTGTTCAGTGTTCTCCTGATAGTGGACTCATGAACATTAACATTAGCCAATGTGAGAGAGGCCTTTAGTTGCTTAGAAGTTACCCTGGGATCCTTTGTGACCGCGCCTACTATTACACGCCTTGCTCTTGGAGTGATCTTTGTTGGTCGACCACTCCTGGGGAGGGTAACAATAGTCTTGAATTTCCTCCATTTGTACACAATCTTTCTGACTGTGGATTGGTGGAGTCCAAACTCTTTAGAGATGGTTTTGTAACCTTTTCCAGCCTGATGAGCATCAACAATGCTTTTTCTGAGGTTCTCAGAAATCTCCTTTGTTCGTGCCATGATACACTTCCACAAACATGTGTTGTGAAGATCAGACTTTGATAGATCCCTGTTCTTTAAATAAAACAGGGGGCCCACTCACACCTGATTGTCATTCCATTGATTGAAAACACCTGACTCGAATTTCACCTTCAAATTAACTGCTAATTCTAGAGGTTCACATACTTTTGCCACTCACAGATATGTAATATTGGATCATTTTCCTCAATAAATAAATGACCAAGTATAATATTTTTGTCTCATTTGTTTAACTGGGTTCTCTTTATCTACTTTTAGAAGTTGTGTGAAAATCTGATGATGTTTTAGGTCATATTTATGCAGAAGTCTTCAAGACTTTTCAAGCAAGTCCAGTTGCTCTCTTCTACCAACCACAGATTACTATGTACCTGGACGACTGAGTATCTTCACAGATATGTTTCTACACACTTTGGGATGAGTTCCCTTCGACTAGTGCGGGAGTATGAGAGGACTTCCAGAAAACTGGCAGACATCTTAGCCAGAGAGGATCGTTCATTTTTGTCAGCCTGGAACAACCATCACTGAACAGAGGTGGGTGTCTATGACATCTATCAGCCACCTTCAATGCAGCCATCAGCATTCTGATTCGGATTCTATTATGATCCATGAGAGGATAAATACTTGATACTCCCTACTAGACAGACAGAACTGATGATGCCTTTCGGACGAGAGGCGAAACGTCTTCAAGACTTTTCAAGCAAGTCCAGTTGCTCTCTTCTACCAACCACAGATTATGCAGAAATACAGAAAATTCTAAAGGGTTCACAAACTTTCAAACACCACTGTAAATGCTGAAACAATAAAAGATACATTATACAGCTCCTAGAGATTGCAAATAACTGAATGAGGATAAATCAAAACTGAGCCGGCCAAATTGTCTAGAATTTGTGTAGAATGCTAAACCACAGCAATTCATCCAATCCCGTGGGTTTTTTCTCGGGGTCCAGGGACCTTAATACAATACAATTTTCCCCCCATGGTGGCACGAAGGAATCAGTGCCGAGATTAATTAGGGTAATTATTATGGGTTTAACATAAAAAGCACGCTCTTCCCGTGACAGCTCCTTCACTTCACGAGGATCACCTTCCCGTAAACAAATTACGAGGATAGCCTTCCCGTGCTTTTACACGAGGTTTAACCAATCACCCGTGGCTCTTCCACGAGGTTCACCAAAAAACATTCCATAAACAAAAGTCTACGAGGATCCCCAAAATAAAAACATCCCATAAACAAAAGTCTACGAGGTTCACCAAAATAAAAACATCCCGTGCCTATACACGAGGATTACCAATAACATAACCAAAATAATAAACAACTGGTTTTTTTTCTGATACTACCAACCAGGCAGAAGTCCCCCCCAACTAATCAATTAAAAGAGACCCCTTACCTGATTGGAAGTATCCCACTTCTGACACCAAATTCTTAGGGTTCACCCAGTCGGAAATGGCCAACTTACTTCTCAGGACCCCCGCCCTCGTGCCACCCAGAGCTCTGGGGGGGTTAGTCGCAAAGAAAGACAGGAACCCCATTTAGTTCACATCTTTATTCGCAAGTTCCCCCCAATTGGACAAGAATACAGAGGGTTATTATATACGAGTGTTATCTGTGTGTAAATGACATCACTGTTTGATATCTATGTGTATGTGTGCATGAATGTGTGTATGTGTGTGTCTATGGGGGGGGGGGGGGTGAGTGAGTGACATCATTTTGATATCTGTGTCTATGTGTGTGTGTGTGTCACATCTTAATTACATCACTGTTCTGATGGAATGTTCAGATGTATGTGTGTGTGTGTGTGTGTGTGTGTGTAAATCATAACATAATGACATATTTCTGATGATATGACATGATAGCAAGGTACAAACAGATTTTAAAGGTCATTGCTTACGTACACCCCTTCAGGTCAGATATAACATAGGGCAATATGTACTTAAGATGGTGATGGAATTTTTCAACAAAGATATGTTATAAGAAAGTAAACAAAAAATAAGAACAAACCTAAACAAAGACAGTCATACGAAACATAAACAAAGAAGTGCAACATCAGGAAGGTCAAACAGGATTCAGGATTAAATTCATAAAGTCTTAACATTAGAATCATAAAGTCTTAACAATCCTAAATTATATTCTGTAATTATAAAACTAACTTAAAACTATAAAACTAACTTAAATCATTGAATGCATCTTAGATCTAACAATTAAATCTAAATCACTGCCATAGTATATGCAATAGTCCAAAATAATAAAGGATCTTAAAAAGCTCTCCCATATAAAGTCTTAACACTTCGTGCAGCAATAAGGCTAATACAAAACTATAAACTATAAAACTAACATGAATCATGGCTTTAAATTTAACTTTAATCCCAAATACATGTTGGATATGCAGCTGTGGGTGTGTGTGGCATCATTGCAGACCTTGGCACCGTTCAGACACATCTCTGATCAAAAATACACATTTCATATCAAAATAAACAAAATGTCCCCAAACAATGTCCAGCCGAGACATAAGGTCATTTTAACTGAACAGAAATTAATCCTTAATTTTGTCACAAATATAAATTGCTGCCTTCTTGGTCAAGAATAATACTTATATAAATCTACATATAAACCTACATAATAATAAAACCTAACAAAACTCATGATGTCATCCTCGTTAGTATAGTGGACAGTATCTCTGCCTGTCATGTGGAAGACTGGGTTTCAATTCCCCGACGGGGAGGCTTTAAAAACTTATTAACTTTTGCAGCAGGGGGATGTAGTGGTTCGCACTGCAAGAAGGTTCTGGGTTTGAGCCCATCGGCTGGCGGGGGCCTTTCTGTGTGGAGTTTGCATGTTCTCCCTGTGTCAGCTCTGGTTAACCCCACAGTTCAAAGTACTTCTAGGTTAACATGGGGTGGTGTTGGGCTGAAATGCCCTTGAGCGAGATACGCAGAACCATGGCCTCACTTTATCTTCAGTCAGAAATATTGGTAGGGACACGCCCATGCCGTCCATACCCAGTTCTACACCTATGTTGTTGTTTCTGGAGAAAACCAGAAAATAGGGAAAAAGTTAGGGCAGGCAAAATAACTTCTAGCTGCATGTGGTCCTAGTACAAGTACATCTGTCTTGTCAGAGTTCAGGGTGGTGTAGTGGTTAGCACTGTCCCCTCATAGTAAGAAGGTTCTGGGTTTGAGCCCAGCAGCTGACAAGGGCCTTTCTATGTGGAGTCTGCATATTCTCCCTGTGTTTGCATGGGTTTCCTCCAGGTGCTCCAGTGTCCCCCACAGTTCAAAGACATGCAGTCTTTCGGTTAACATGGGGTGGCCATGAGGTTTGGCTGAAGTGCAGTTGAGCAAAACACCTAATGCCCAACTGCTCCTTGGGTGCTGTAGCATGGCTGCCCACTGCTCTGTGTGTGTGCTCATTGCTCACTTGTGTGTGTTAACTGCATCAGATGGGTTAAATGTCACTGTGTGCTTAAGTCTGTCCTTGAGTGTATGTGTGACAAATAAAGGCTTGGTTTCTTAAGGAGAAGGAAGGTAATAAGCATCCAGTATCTAATTTCCTTCACACATTCCTCAATTTTATTAAACTGGTGTCTCTCATCTGGATTTGCAGAAACATACAACTTTGTGTCATCAGCATAACAAAGAAAAAAGCAGTGGGCCTCAGACAGAACCTTGTGGAACACCAAAATTTATCTTAGTGTGCATAGAAAAATCACCATTTACATCAACAAACTAATAACGATCAGTTTAATAAGACCTGAGCCAGGAGAGGGCTGTTCCCTTGAAATAACATGTTCTCGTCTATCAAGGAGAATGGTATGATCAGTGGTGTCAAAGGCTGCACTAAGGTCAAGCAATACAAGCAGGGAGACACAGCCCTGATCAGAGGCCAAAGTGGTGTCACATACAAAGTGGTGTCACACACACCAGAGTGGTGTCCTTTCCTGGGTGAATTCCTCACACGTAGTGTTAGGCTCCCGATCCACAGCAGTCAGACCAGGATAAAGCACTTACTGAAGACAAATGAATAAATTAAGGGATGTGCTCAGAAAACCTTATATTAACGAACAGTGTAATATTTTCAAATTCAGCAAAGTCAACATAAACACAATTAACAACACAAAGCATCATTAACTACATTATCAGGATTTTAATTAATTACTTTCTTTAATGGATTTGTTGCACCACATAAGCAATATCAGATAAAATGAGGTTTGAGTTTACAATATTGTTAGTTAAGGGACTGATAACACAATCTGTAGGACTCCATCTATAATCCTCAGTGGGTGGAGCGAGATGTGTAAGATACAGTTTACACAGTTTCACAGAGACAACACTCCCATTCATATCGACTGCAAGAGACACACTCAGAACAACCATGTTACTCTTCCTCTCTGTTTTCATGGTTGTTACCAATGTTGGTAAGTCATTTAGTATTATTTTAGGTAATTTTATTTGCATAACAAAAGGTTTATTTGAAATGTTGAATGTAGATGTAGGAGGTAACGATACAGACACAGAGACAAATCTGCCATTTATACAAGAGAGATCCAAACTGACACTCAGGAAACCCATAATTAACCATTTATCCTCTCACCGCCGCTGATGTAGTGGTATTTTTATTAATCATATGCAATTCTAACCTTTAAATATCCTATATACTCCTGTTTCTAACGCGTTTTAGCGAACTTGTCTTGTCTGGGAAGCATGCAATTAGTTCAACAGCGAGCTAACCCGCTTTTTACTTCATTTTTGACATTTTTTGAATAATTGTCGTCCTATTATAATCCGTCTCTATAGTCTCTCTGTCTCTTTCTCAGTCAACATTGAGATAAGGGCTCCCAGACTGTTACAGATAGCTATAATATAAACAACTCATGCAAGAACAGCAGGCAAGAACACACAGAAATCTGCAATGGGCAGAGAAAATCATTATTTTTGCCACTTTCTCACAATAATAAATTTAATAAGTAATCTCTTTATATTATTAGGTAAATTCCATATACATAAAGTCAAAATGTCCAAGACAACCAATTCTCATTCCCATTAATACTGTTAATTGAATTAAAAATGTATTTAGTTAACCATAATTTCTTTCAGCAAGAAACAGTTAACAAACGTTTACTTGAATAACTTTTTGTTTATAAATCAGAGACTTGGGTTTATACATTAAGTATTCATTGTCCTTGAACCTTTCCGCATTTTGTTGCACTTAAATTGACATGAAACTACACAAAATATGATTTAATAAGCAGTACCTCTCTCTCTGGATCCATGTCATCCTACAGTCTCTTCTCGAGCAAGGCGTGCTGAGACACTTTACACAAGATTTACGTAAGATTAATGAATTGATTGCTTCTTCTGTAATATCACAGGTTCCTGCCATTAATGATCTCTGTTCTGCCTTTTTTTCTACGCACATGAGGAGATAGCGTTTGGACTCAAGGTTTCATTTGACTCTCCTGTTGTTGTTTTTTCAGCTGTAATTCATAACGTGCTCTGTGACCTTCTCCCTCCCTCAGGACTCTGTGGTCTGTGTGTTCTGGTGTCTGCTGAGTCACCAGAAATCTGCCAAGACACTGACACTTGCGCCTGCTCCAACATCTGGCGCATAAGGGCTTTAAGGTTTCCAGAACTAAGCTGCAATATTGCATGGACACTTAAGTATTTGAACTTTTGAAGTTTTGAACTTTCTCAAGGCTGTCATTCTAGACACAAAACCTCCTCCACTGCAACATCCTTTGACCTGGACTGACGCTATGGTGGTCGCTTATCACTCCCTCAGAAGCACCCTTTGTTCCGCCCCTGGGTCACCTGCTCACTTCAAGCCCTTCCACCTCTATGCTTGTGGACACCGGGGCACGGCCTCTGGGGAACGTGGGGGGGGGGAATGCATCATTGTGCGTTTTTATCCAAAACATTAGACATTGTTGCTCAAGGCTTACCTGTGCGTCTGGGGGCTGTCTCCGCATGTGCTTTGATGGTTTGATGGTAAAATTTACAGACCCATTAAATTAATTAATCAGTAATTTAATAGATAATTAAATTAACATATGACTATTTATTCTCTGTTCTACTAACAATCTCGAAATTCGTGTCACATCCTCTTTTGATAATGTAGGTCGCGCTCTCGCACGCCTCCTTAATTCTCGGGATGATACTTGGGCTGTCTAAAAATCGTACATACTACTAGTATCAGGTCTGATCTCTTCCCTCCAGCCCTCTAGGGATCTTTGTTAATGGTTCTTGTTCTAAACTCTCAGACGGTTCTTGTTTTATAATTTATAATATTATCACACCTCTGTGGTTATTCTGTGTGTTCAATCAATATCAGCCTGATATTCTGCATGAGACATACGCTCTTTCTTTCTCATTTGATTTTGTCATCTTGATTGTGGACAAATTCTCTAAATGGGTAGAAATTTTTCCCTGTTTTCGAGAGAACACGAAGGTAGTTACTCGTTTTAATTTTATTTATAAGTGCCTTTCAAGGTACCTAAGAACACTGGACAGTAAAAAAGAAAGACAAACAATAAAAGCAGAACAACAAAACAACTACAATAAAATAATAAGAAATCAATAATAATAATTATTGTTATAGTTATGGGGTTTCAAATGCCATAGACTCAGACAAGGGCACCCGTTTTACCTCAAAAGTCACACAAAACCTTTGTAAGTATCTCTAAACTAAACTGGTGTTTTCACATTCCTAAATCCTCTGGTATCGTAGAACGTACTAATCGAACATTGAAAGACAAATTAAGATCATGCAGGACACAGGTTTGGTTCTGTAATCCATAATTCATTCTGGCTGAAATTCGTGTGACACCAAGAAATTATTCTCCCCTGGAAGAAGGGAACTCCGGCTCCGGGTACCTCTGATTTGAAAATGCATATGGATGAGTATTCTGCAGCCCTTATAGATAAGTTGCATAAAATTTGTACCAAGGTCAATAATACAATATTATCTCCACCACACACCCCTTTCATGTGGGAGACAGGTGCTGGTGTGACTTTTTTAAAGTAATGATTTGGACAATTGGGAAAACAATATAATGGGCCTGCAGACATAGTTGCCATTACTTTTACTGCTGTTTTAACTGATCTTTTTCCACAGTGGATCCATGCCACTCGATTGAAGAAGGCACCATAACAAAGTTGTGTTACAATAACAAGTTTGCTGCTATTAACGCTTTTTGTGTCCCTATCTAATCTCCCTCTGGCCAGTTTTCTCTCTCTCTCTCTCTATTTCTAAGCTCTACACAGATTCGACTGAGAATCCTCAAGACGTTGTAAACAAAGAGGAGAAGAGATCTTGCGCCCCATTTGGAACCAATCATCCTCACTACAACCATGACAGTCCTCATCACGGGTTTCGTGACTTCATTGTTGCTCGGGGCAGGGCTACCCACCCGAGCCTTCGTGACTTCATCATTGCTCGGGGCAGGGTTACCCGCCCGAGCCTTCTGGACCACTTCATTGCTCGGGGCAGGGTTACCCGCTCGAGCTGGACTTCGAGACAACATCTTCTGGACTAACTTCGCTAACTGGACTGCACAAGCGCACACCACACGAATGTGTTATGTCTTTCATCTGATGCCATTTCTACTATTATTACACATCTCTATGCTCTGAAACTCTGTATTCTTACAGGACTCTGTTCTCACTATAGGTCTATATGCCTTCTAATTTCATTTTTCCCTCACTGTTTTAGAACAAATTACTCTGAAGGAAGTAGCGTGTATCTGGGAATTAAGAGGTTTTGAGTTTCTCTAAGCTCCGGTGAGGTGGGACGAGGGCTGATTGGGCATGCCTGCCCTCTGAGCACCAATATATGTCAAGAAGGGCAAAGATTAACTCAAGATTAATTCTCGATGTAATCACATATATGATCATGAGGATGCTAGGATTTGATAATAGTGATACTATTATCAAAGGGGGGGATTGTTAGGTTTATATAAGTATTAATTCTTGGCCAAGAATTCAGCAAAATTATTCTGTGTCAAAATTATATAAGTTGAAACGACCTTAGGTCCGGCTGGACATTGTTTGGGAACATTTTGTTTATGAAATGTGTATTTTTGATCAGAGATGTGTCTGAACGACGCCAAGGTCTGTTTTGGTGTTAGATCGACCCACACACACTCTGAAATGGTAGAATTAAAGTTCATGTTTATGTTAATTCATTCAGTTGAAACTTAGGTCATAGCTTCATAAAAGCTATGAAATATACTAAAAGCTTGAAATATACTATGGTAGTGATTTGGCAACAGCTGATCAGTTTAAGAGCTGAGGTTTCTGTAGTGTAGCGGTTATCATGTTCGTCTAACACACGGAAGGTCCCTGGTTCGAAACCGGTCTGAAACAGCGCTGGGTTGGTTTATTTATTTATTTTTTGAACTCGCCAGTGAGTGGCTGCTGAGCAGTGATCTCTGCTCTGTCCATGCCAACTCCGGAAGCACGTATTTGCTTTTGACCAGCCAAGGTATGGACACATTTGCTGAACAAATCTTAAACAGTGACTCTACAGTTCTCTGTTTGTGGACAAATATACACCTGTCGCTTGTTGCCAACGAAAGGAAAACACGCAGGAGCCCGTGTTCTTCACCGCTTCATGGGTCGAACGTACGCAGGGGCAAACTGATGTCATTCAAACCTGCAAACAAGTACTTACGTTGCTAGTGGGAAGACCAGTCCTCAGTCCCCTCCTTGGCCCCTCCAAACATGGCATTTGATTTCTTCCCATGATGTTGTTGCAGCGCTTTTCGATGCTGAACTTTGTCACACTCGACCACCAGCTCATCTCTATGATGCCAAGGCCGTGCCCCTATTCTCGTGACAATTGTTTAAGTGTGACCCGCGTTCTTCTTGAGGCCCAGGCAAGAGCTAACACATGCATGGTTTCCGTATTGCATTGGTTACCACGTTCACTTAACACGAGAGCGGTCCGCGATTCGAAACCGGGCGGAAACGGTGCTGGTTTTCTTGAACTTGGCAGCGAACAAATGTCGAGCTGCCATCTCTGCTCTGTCTGCGCCTTTTGGAACAATCCCAAACTGAGACGCTGAAAAAGCTTCGCCTGTTTTCTGCTGTGCAGTGGTTTCCCCTTGCACCTAACAAGCGAATAGACACTCCTGAGAAACCTGGCAGAGCCATGCTTTGCCTTTTGAGCTCTGCTTTCGTTAACGTCCAGTTCTCGCCTTGCTAAGATCAGGTACTCTCAAAACAGCCAGAAAGACAGACCCTTAACGTGACCGGATTGCTTTCTGTGGATTAGTGGTTGTCATGTTCTCCTACGTGCAGACGACCATCGGGACAAAACCTCGTTTGAACGGTTTTCCTGCCTCTCTGGTTTTCCGTCAAGGTCCATGACGGCTGCTTTAAAACCAAAATCGGGCATTATCTACATGTCTGTTGACTGTGGAAGCATGGACATTGCAATTCGTCACGGTGAGGTGGTGTTCTCAAATACCACTTGGTTGCTCGTTTACGGAGTGAGGTCAGGTCAACAGGGCTGCACACGGCATCAGAACGCTGCAAATTGGCATTGACTCTGGAATGCTTCATCCTGTCTCAACGAGTATTTGCCGGCCAACATTCAGACACGTTTGCTTATTAACTCTCAAACCGTGACTGTGCAGTTCTCCAGGCAGGGGCCCAATCTTCGAGCTCTCGGCGCATGCAGGAAACATCGCCAAAATAAACGCCAACGGAGTGAAGGGGATTTGGTGAAATTCTACCGTGGGCTTTTTGTGTGGAAGTGTATTAATGTTGTGTTTGAGTTGAAAGTTTGCAGGTTGTCGCGCCGGACGGGATTCGATACCGCGACACTTCTACATGGGGGTCTGGTGATCTTCTCTGTCGTTCTGAAAAAAATAAAAAAACAGCGCAGCGCGTCATTTGTCGACTCCTCCTCCACGAAGAACAGCGCAGCACATCTCATCTCCCAACAGACTCCTGCATGGGGAGGGATTGTCGATCTTCTCCGTCTCAATTTTCGGCGTGGAAAAAATAAAAAGAAAAAAAGAAAACCGCGCAGCGCGCCATTCATTGATGCCTCCACCATAAAAAGAGCAGCGCGGGATTCTTCGATGCCTCCTCCACCGATGCATTCATTCGTTTATTTGAAATGTTTATCTATGGCTAACTGTACTCTAACTTATGGCAATGCAATGCTATGACAAATGGTGGTAATAAAAGAAAATGTCTTTACCTTATATTAGCAGTGACAAGAACTGTGTATATTAATAGTAATGCTTTCCCATGTTCATGTTAATTGTTTGATGGTAATAATAATGTGGCACAGACACAATATGCTGGTTTTTTTTAGCTGCTCCAACTGTTGACTTAGGATGATACACAGGATACAGTAACTTTATAGTAGACCTAATAGGGAGAGGTGTTTCTCCTTATATTAGTAGAATTACTACTAAAAGTTTGCCAATAATAATTATCTTCATATAGTCAGTCCATTTAATGTTCAGGTTGTTTGATGGTGAAGTTAAGTGCAAAAAGACAGTAACACAATATGTGGTGTATTTTGTATGATAAAGGTTTTTTTTATGATGATACACAGGCCGAGACAAATACATCTGAGTGCAATCAATCACTTTTAATGTATCTGAAATTGGACAGTAAAAAACAAGAGATGAAACATCAAGTTTAAAAACCAAGCATGTATTTAATCACTCACACAAACCAATGTACAATTTACAGGGAGAAATGTGCATGAGTAAAGGGGGAAGGTTGTCAGGAAAACTATGTACATGTAAAAACTACATAATATATGTGGTATATACACACACACAAACACACTATATACAAGCAATAGCAGCAGAACTTATACACACACTATATACATATTGTACAATAGAAGAACTACTTTTGAGCTCTCTGTTCTTCCAACCACTCTTCAACAGACTTGCCACCTGAGGCCTGGGAACAGAAAGTCGCGCTCCCAAAGCGACTATGCCCATACTCTTTAGTCTTGGGTTTGCCACATTGGCTACACATGTTATATGTCGCACCCCTTACATATTTTCTTTTCTCCGCACTACCACTGGCCTCTTCAGCGGCTCGCCGACGCCTGTTCCTCTCTGTGTACCGTGAAACAGGAGGTGGTGGGCCAGCGGGAGGAGGCGGCGGGCCAGCGGGCGGAGGTGGCGCAGGTACAGATGGGGCTGCACCAGGTGTTGAGGCAGCCAAAGTCGTGGCTGGGAGCTGGAGAAAGGGAACAGGTGGTGCAGGAACAGTCATTGCTGGGAGCTGTACCAATGTGAAGGGAGTTGGCACTGGCAGTGCACTGGTGACTAATGTTGCAGGGAGAGGAAAAACGGGTGGTGGGGTGGGGGCAATTGGACGGTCTTGGCGGTCTTTGGGGCGACGGCCTGGGCGTAGCAGAGGAGCCCGGCCCTCCAGATTCGGGGGGAACACAAATTCATGTCGTTGCCCAGATGATGCAGGAGGGACGATCAGTTTTTCCTGCGGCTGCGGAAGCTGGGCAGGGGCGACGGGAATTTGGGGTGCTGGAGTCAGTCCCTGAGTGAGTGTACTCATCTCCTGACCTTTTGAATAAGTGTCCGCTGGTTGATTTGAAACAACTGAATTGTTGTATCTGCCATCAACCGTGGGCTGGCAATGATCAAGTCATGGATGTGGTGGTAATCATCCAGAATTCTGGTCCACCTGGGAGTGGAAACACCGGCCTTCCTGGTAGTTCACTTGTGCAAAGTGCACAAGCGTGTGCACATGGCGTCTACCAAGTGGCTGGTACCAGGCCACTGAGCCGGCCCCCCAGGGTGACCTATCAAGCTGCGCTTGACGCTCTCCACACCCGGTGTGACTCCAGACCGCTTCGGTGCCTTGAATCGACCAGACGACAGCCGCTCCTGGTGATGTGGCTGGTAGTCGATCCTCTCCTTGTCGCTGTCTGGGAGTGCCGCCCACAGCTGGATGACCTCGGTCACCTGTGGCTCAGTGAGGTAGGTGGCATCTCGCAGGTCCACCAGGTAAGCAGCCAGCTCTTGCACTTTGTCCCACCCAGGAATGCCATCCGGTCCAACGACGACGCCCTAAATAAAAAAAAATTAAAAAGTATTCATTAGTAGTGGTAAATGTAAAATGTAGTAACATTAACTTGGAATTGAAATATCTGTTAGTGTCTTACCTGAGCCCATGAAGTGGTGGCAGCAGTAGCAGCAGGGTGCAGTCCTTGACCCGACGTGGACGGAACGGCGGCAGCAGCAACTGGACGCTGACCTCCACCCGTGGACGTGGACGGCAGTTCTGGTAGAGGTGGTGGTGAAGGTGCCCGACGCCTTGTGGTTGAGGGCCTCCTTTCAATGTCATGGTCATCGTCAGTCAGCACAGGAACTGTGATGTCCTCTGTCTCCTCCTCAAAGCCTTCGTCCTCAATGTCCTCGTCATCAATGTCCTCCACCAGCTGGTCCTCCTCCTCTTGGTTGTGGAGCGTTGGAGTAAGTGATATGCCAGTCTGGCTGTACAGGTACTCCATTGCCAAAATTCACCTATGAAAAGTAAGACAAATGTACACAGAGACAACACACAGACATGAATGTATGGAAGATGGTGCTTGCTTACCACAGAGGAAGCGCAACTGTTGGGGAATGGGTTCTGGGTGCCGATGTGCAGTGCTGGAGCCAGACAATTGCGGTGCTGGAGCTGAAAAAAAAAGACCGGAAAGGTAAGGCAAAATGATTAAGGCAACATACTGCATGCATGCATATTAACAGTTGGTGAATACTGAAAACCAATTACAGGGTTTCACAGGTGACACAAGTTTTTTGGCCAGCTGTGAGGGAGGCAAGTGTTTGCCACGTGCCAGCAGAGCTTTTACAGAGGCAGGCGTCCGTGGACCCGTTTGGATGGTGGTAGGTGACGGGGCAGGAGAAGAGGCGCTGGCACTGGAGGCTGGAGATGGCTGATGCTCCCTGGTACTGGTACCCTCAGCTGACCGTCTTTTCAAAATATATGCCTTGAAAAGGGCCATGTTGGTGTTGGGCCGTGCATTTGACTGTAGCACGTACCTGACGAGTTTCTGGGCCCCGTGGCTCTGGTCCTCGTACACCTCTTTCAGAGAGCGGCCCTCAAAGTCTCCAAACTCCAACAACAAACAGCCCGTGTCTCCTGTTGCCTGCGCTTGAGCCTGAAGCTCTTTCTTCTTGGCATATTTCTCCACTTCTCCAGGCAACTCTTTAATGTGTGATGTGTACTGAAGAAACAGTTGCTTATTTTCTGACAGAGGGTTTGGGAGTGCTGTTTCATTGGAAATGCTATGTAGCAAGGCTAATGCGTAGCCAAGCGAGTTCTCCAGAAGCCAAATGAATCTCTGACCCTGGTATTTACCAAACTGTAGCAGACAGTGAGCCAACACCAAAAACTGGTCAGATGGATCTCCCCCATTGCTCCTGACAAAGTTGGATGCCTCCTTCAGTACCTCCTCTTTGGGTTGGGCCCTTGCAGACACTTTGTTTTCCACGCGGTTGGCCTCGCTTGTGGGTGCCATGAGGAGCCGGGCTGATGTGGCTGACTGCCGATGGAAAACTGGATACGCATGCATTTTCTGAAAGAAAGTGAACATAGGCTGTTAGCTGTAGTCATCTTCAAAACAACTATACTATACTACAATAAATGTATTACGCCATGTAATTTAATTTAATGTAATTTCTACTGATTACTTGTCTACCCTTACTCTTAAAATAGCTGGACCTGTATGGGGTAGTAGTAAATCATGTAATGATTTAACCAGCTGGCATGCATTCTATTTAAGTGTGGGATTACAACATTGATTGCCTTCCCCCATGCTTAATGGCAGTGGACAAAAGACGGCATTCCAATGTTGGAAAAACACGACCCATCTACATAATTGCCCATCACAGGTGATAGAAAATAATGACCACCGAAACTTCTCACAATAGCCTTATTTTCTCATTGTCGTTAATGAGTTTCTCCTCATGACCGCAAGATCTCGTAATTAGGCGACTGTAAAGACTGTTTCTTTTTTAACACGAATAAAATAAAATCTGCTATTTTCGATATTCAAACCGCTTGAGACATTAATATGACGGAATATACTAGAGCATACATCAACGTCACATATTCTTCTGTTTACTCGACATTCGGTAGCACTGTTTACAGTCTTTACATCTGCACATTCCTCATTGAATCGGCTAAACCATGGTCGGTTTTAAAACAAATAAACCGTTTTGAGTACATACAAATACATTTCAGTACGCAGTTTGCCTTTTACATTTAATCGGTTTAGTCTGATTAAACAAATGTGACAATTTCCCCCTTCCTCATACAAGTAAGCCAGATTTCAGGTGGGCAGGCTGTTTGTTTGACCATTTAACCCGTTTTCACCAGAAATGAAGCACAACAACAAATTTTAAACCGTTTGGGTTTAATATCTTTTCGTATAAGTAAGAGATTTCCTTTACAGCCACCTACGTTAATGGTAGTCAATTACCACAGGCAGAAGAACAACACCGTGTATCACGAAACTTTACGAATTTTACGCTCAGCATTTTATGTAAAATCAAGAATCAGTAGCGACTACATTTCTCCGTATCATCCACCAAAAATCTCAAAGTTACATATACATTTACCTAGGAGAAATGCAAGTCCGCTTACCTCGTTGAATCGCTGTGATGTTCCGATCACGAATGACAAGAGAAAGAGCGGGCAGGGCCTAAAGTAAGCCCATGGGAGGCAACCTCATTGGTCAAAAGTAAGCCCACTGGCCCAAAGTAAGCCCATGGGAGGCAACCTCATTGGTCAAAAGTAAGCCCTGATTGGCCACTGTGGGCTTACTTTGGGCTTACTTTAGCGGTAACAGTGAGACACAGTAGGCGCAAGTAAGAGGTAGTGGGATTGATGCCTACATTCTCCAAAGCCGCCAGCTTACTTGCATTTTATAGAGAGAAACTTTCTTGTCATCTTGCAAACCAGCCGAATCATCTGCACTTTCAGCCAAGTCAAGATCAAATTTCTTTCACCATGTTCAAAGCAGCACATCTGTGAAAACAGCCACTATTTGGATTAAACCCACAACCTTGGCAATGACCAAATCAACTAACTGCACACTGCTTTTCTGCTGATATGCTCCTCTGATGAGCTCCCCCAGATTCCTTTCAGTTTGCTTGGCTTTATTTCTTGAATTGCCCACTGACCTGAGTATCTCCAACTCACATTTTTCAACAGGCTTGTTATTCCCACCATCCACTATGAAATTCTAACTGTCGCTCGAGTGCAAAGTCAGCTGAGACAGCTTTTACAAACTGAAAATATGATGCTTACCTGCTTGTATTCTTAAAGCTGCTGGTGAAAAGCAAGCTGCTGTCCTGAAAAGGCACTTTTCACCACCTTCCAGCCAACTGCTCTCATTGAACAATGAAGCAACAAATGCTTCCTGAGGCATGCCCCAAAAGTGTGAGAAGCATGCCAGGGACTCCATGTGAGGAGATTGGGTTGTTTTAGGGGCAAAACCCGTGAAGCTTACCACCTGGTATTCATGCAAATGGGAGTCAGAATCCACTCCCCCAGAACAAAAGTCTGCTTCTGGGCAGTCGCTCACTTGAAAATAAACAACCAACCAACCAATGGAAACTCAGGCATGGTTCCAGTGAGCAACGAGCAGGCCAGGAAGGGCAGTTTGGGGTGCTTGTGGTTGTTAGTTGGACAAACCCCCGAATACAGTGGGGGAGTTAGCTCAAGTGGTAGAGCGCTTGCTTTGTATGTAAGAGGTAGTGGGATTGATGCCCACGTTCTCCAAAGCTGCCATCTTACTTGCATTTTATAGAGAAAACCTTTCTTGTCATCTTGCAAACCAGCCGAATCATCTGCACTTTCAGCCAAGTCAAGATCAAATTTCTTTCGCCACATTCAAAGCAGCACATCTGTGAAAACAGCCACTATTTGGATTAAACCCACAACCTTGGCAATGACCAAATCAACTAACTGCACACTGCTTTTCTTCACACTGCTTTTATGCTCCTCTGACGATCTCCGAAGGTGAGCTATCACAGATTCCTTTCAGTTTGCTTGGCTTTATTTCTTGAATTGCCCACTGACCTCAGTATCTGTTGGGCTTCACCCAGTCGGAAACGGTCAACTTACTTCTCGGGACCCCCGCCCTCGTGTCACCCAGAGCTCTGGGGGGGTTAGTCGCCAAGAAAGACAGGAACCCCAATGTAGTTCACATCTTTATTCGCAAGTTCCCCCCATTGGACAAGAATACAGAGGGTTATTATATGTGAGTGTTATCTGTGTGTAAATGACATCACTTTTTGATATCTATGTGCGTGTGTGCATGAATGTGTGTATGTGTGTGTCTATGGGGGGTGTGAGTGAGTGACATCATTTTGATATCTGTGTTTATGTGTGTGTGTGTGTGTGTTTGTGTGTGTGTGTGTGTGTGTGTGTGTAAGAGCAGGTCACATTTTAATTACATCACTGTTCTGATGGAATGTTCAGATGTATGTGTGTGTGTTTGACTTGCGTGCAAGTGAGCAGCTTGATCTTGGGGCAGGTCAAATAATCTCCATCAGTGTGTGTGTAAATCATAACATAATGACATATTTCTGATGATATGCCATGATAGCAAGGTACAGACAGATTTTAAAGGTCATTGCTTACGTACACCCCTTTAGGTCAGATATAACATAGGGCAATATGTACTTAAGATGGTGATGGAATTTTTAAACACAGATATGTTATAAGAAAGTAAACAAAAAATAAGAATATGTCTAGTCTACTAAGGTCAAATGCATCAGAAATTAATGCCAAGTTAAATAGTTTAAAGGATCTAAAAGCTAAAGGATGGAAAGCTAAAATATTAACATTATAATTTCTTAACACATGAATGTGTGCTAAGTCAGCAAATTACATCTTGATTTCATCAATATGTAGTAAGACAATAATAAGCAAAATAACAAATAAGAATATGTCTTTAACAATCCTAAATTATATTCTGTAATTATAAAACTAACTTAAAACTATAAAACTAACTTAAATCATTGAATGCATCTTAGATCTAACAATTAAATCTAAATCACTGCCATAGTATATGCAGTAGTCCAAAATAATAAAGGATCTTAAAAAGCTCTCCCATATAAAGTCTTAACACTTTGTGCAGCAATAAGGCTAATACAAAACTATAAACTATAAAACTAACATGAATCATGGCTTTAAATTTAACTTTAATCCCCAATACACGTTGCGCTATGCAGCTGCAGGTGTGTCTGACATCACTGCAGACCTTGGCGCCGTTCTCTGATCAATAATACACATTTCATATCAAAATAAACAAAATGTTCCCAAACAATGTCCAGCCGAGACATAAGGTCATTTTAACTGAACAGAAATTAATCCTTAATTTTGTCACAAATATAAATTGCTGCCTTCTTGGTCAAGAATAATACTTATATAAACCTACATATAAACCTACATAATAATAAAACCTAACAATCCCCCCCTTTGATAATAGTATCACTATTATCAAATCCTAGGATCATATATGATCATTATCACCTAATGATCATATATGTGATTACATCGAGAATTAATCTTGAGTTAATCTTTGCCCTTCTTGATGTATATTGGTGCTCAGAGGGCGGGCATGCCCGATCAGCCCTCGTCCCACCTCACCGGAGCTTAGAGAAACTCAAAACCTCTTAATTCGTCCCAAATACACGCTACTTCCTTCAGAGTAATTTGTTCTAAAACAGTGAGGAAAAGTGAAATTAGAAGTCATATTGACCTATAGTGAGAACAGAGTCCTGTAAGAATACAGAGTTTCAGAGCATAGAGATGTGTAATAATAGTAGAAAACGGCATCAGATGAAAGACATAACACATTCGTGTGGTGTGCGCTTGTGCAGTCCAGTTAGCGAATTGCCAGAAGATGTTGTCCAGCTCGAGCGGGTAACCCTGCCCCGAGCAATGAAGTGGTCCAGAAGGCTCGGGCGGGTAACCCTGCCCCGAGCAAAGATGAAGCAGTCACGAAGGCTCGGGCGGGTAGCCCTGCCGCGAGCAACAATGAAGCAGTCACGAAACCCGTGATGAGGACTGTCATGGTTGTAGTGAGGATAACTGGTTCCAAACGGAGCACAAGATCTCTTCCCCTCTTTGTTCACAACGTCCCGCAGGCAGCAACCCAAGGATTCTCAGTCGGCCAGGGCTGCACACAGATCACGTCAAATCTGTGTAGAGCTCAGAGATAGAGAGACAGAGAGAGAGAACAGAGACTGGAAAGGGACACAGAGAAAACGTTAGTAGCAAACTTGTCATTGTAACACAACTTTGTTATGGAGCCTTCTTCAATCGCGTGGCATGGATCCACTGTGGAAAAAGATCCGTTAAAACAGAAAAGTAATGGCGACTATGTCTGCAGGCCCACCATATCTAGGTTTTCCCAATTGTCCAAATCGTTACTTTAAAAAGTCACACCAGCACTTGTCTCCCACGTGAAAGGGGTGTGTGGTGGAGATAATATTGTACTATTGACCTTGGTACAAATTTTATACAACTTATCTATAAGGGCTGCAGAATACTCATCCATATGCATTTTCAAATCAGAGGTACCTGGAGCCGGAGTTCCCTTCTTCCAGGGGAGAGGGAAAGGTCTTCCAAAAATAATTTCTTGGTGTCACACGAATTTCAGCCAGAATGAATTATGGATTACAGAGCCAAACCTGTGTCCTGCATGGCCGTAATTAATTTGTCTTTCAGTGTTCGATTAGTACGTTCTACAATACCAGAGGATTGAAAACACCACTTTAGTTTAGAGCACTGGTGCCATGGTGGCAGCCCGCGGGCCGGATCCGGCCCGAATGAACATCTAATCCGGCCCCCTTGCTGATGGCCCTCTAATTGTTCGGCCGGCAGACAGCCATCAATGTCTGCTGCACCCCATCGAACAATTATTACAGAACAATTACCTGTCTTTCACTGCCGATCGCATTGACGTCAGAGGCGGAGATTTGCCTGATGGCCCTGCCATTTGCATTGGTCCAATTCGCGCCACAGACTGTTTAAATTTTAAACTTTAAAAGCAGCGGCCGAACAGTGAAAGTCAGATCACAACATCGGACGGGGACTCCATACTTCTCCAGCGCAAGATTAATTATTGAATCCATCTCTGCTTTCTCGCTTGCTCTCTCTCTCTCGTTTCTCTGTTCTCAACTCTATCTCCTCGTTGCCTTCTCTTCGTCTGTGTCGCAGCGCGTGCACTGACCAAGGGACGAGCCGCTCGCTCACTATCAGTCAGTCAGGATGTTATCAAAAAAGTGGAAGATTGACGCTGAATGCCGTATCTTTCAGGAGAGATGGAAAGAAAAGTATTTCTTTTGGGAAGTGGCAGGCAAACCAATATGTTTAATTTGTTCGCAACAAGTGGCTGTGCCAAAGGAGTACAACATCAGACGACATTACGAGACCCACCAGGAGAAGTACAACGAATACACAGGGGAACGTCGGATACAAAAGCTAAACGAGCTCGCCTCATCCCTCCAAATACAACAAGCAGCTTTCTCAAGATGCCGAGATACACATGAAGGTTCGTTTTAATTGTATATCTTATTCAAGTCTAATTTTTATGTTAACTACAGCTGTTTTCGAATGGGAATTCTATATAACTTTTCATTTTATTTCTTGTTTAGGGGCAGTGAAGGCGAGCTATGCCATCGCATGGGAGATAGCAAAAGCATCCAAGCCTTTCTCTGAGGGGGAATTCGTGAGGAACTGCATGATAAATGCAGCAGAGCTAGTGTGTCCAGAAAAGCGACAAGCTCTAGCGAACATCAGCTTATCCCGACCTACAGTGACCGAGAGAGTGGAGGAGCTCTCCAGCGACTTGAACAGCCAACTGAAAGAGAAGATTAAGTCTTTCATCGCGTTCTCCATTGCTCTCGATGAGAGCACTGATGTGACTGATACAGCCCAGCTGGCGATATTTATTCGCGGAGTGGATGCTTCCTTACATGTCACCGAGGAGTTTGTTTCCATCGTGCCTTTGACAGACACCACTACAGCTAACGACGTGTTTGTTAGCCTTGTCGGGGCCCTTGACAATCTGGAGGTGGACTGGAGTCGTGCTGTCAGTGTGGCTACGGATGGTGCACCTTCCATGGTAGGGAGAAAGGCCGGAGTGGTTGTTAAGTTGAGAGAAAAGGTACGAGAGGCCAACCCAGACCAGGTATTCTGGAATTTTCACTGTATATTACACCAAGAGGCTTTGTGCTGCAAGAGTCTGAAAATGGAGCGTGTTATGAGTGTTGTTATTGCCACTGTCAATTTTATCAGAGCGAGAAGGCTCAACCACCGGCAATTCGATGCATTTTTATCTGAAAATGACATCCACCAGGGCCTTCCCTATCACACCGATGTGCGTTGGTTGAGCCGAGGCGCAGTGCTCAAACAGTTCTACAAATTGCGCAAAGAGATAGCCGAGTTCATGCAGGCTAAAGGGAAGTCTGTGGAGGAATTGGACGACACCGAATGGACCAGGGACCTTGCCTTTTTAGTGGACATTACCGAACACCTGAACTTATTGAATGTTAATATGCAAGGTCGCAACAAACTCGTTACCGAGTATTACGACGGTGTCCGTGTGTTTCAACGTAAACTTGCGTTATGGAAGGCACAGCTCTGTCAGTGCAATGCAGCCCACTTCCCCTGTTTGAAATCTCTGTCTGTCAGTCATCAGAGCATAGACAAGTATGCAAACTTGCTTTCCGGTCTCATGCACGAGTTTGCCAATCGATTCACGGTTTTCACTGAACTGGAAAAGGACTTTGCGTTTTTTGGCTCTCCATTCACCACGGATGCTTCCGAGGTCCCCGAGGCGATGCAAATGGAACTGATAGACTTGCAATGCTGCACGCGGTTGAAGGACATGTACAAATCTGTTGGTATTGAATCATTCTACCAATCGTTGCCACCTGAGTACCCGACTATCACTGCATTTGCAGGTAAAATACTCTGTATGTTTGGGACAACGTATTTATGTGAGCAGGCATTTTCAGTTATGAATATTAATAAATCAAAAATGCGCAATCGTATGACACATGGACATCTCAATGATGTCATGAAAATAGCCACGGCCCAGAGCCTGTCCCCCAATGTGGACAAGCTGGTGAAAAATAAAAGGCTTCTGGCTTCGACATGTAAAATGTAGCTGGCTTGTCTGCCTATGTAACATAGTGCTGTGAAGTAATGATTGGGAGGGTATGTTTGTGGGAGTGGGAGTTTGTGGGAGTTGTTTAAGTTAATGTACCATCTGTTATTTATGTCTTTTTATTATTAAGTTCTAGTGAATATTTAGTCACTTGGCCTGTTGGTGGAGTACTTAACCTTGGCACATCTTTTGACTTCTTTAGGGCTACTTAGGGCCATCTTTTTTAATTGGCCTAATTAGGCCTGTGTATTGACATGGTTTTATGTGCAAGTTGTCAATAAATCTGATCAAAGTAATTTACAGTTTAGTTGTGTTTTTATGTTTCCTTGTCCATTTTGTTGTTTTTTTATTATTTAAAAAAACAAACATTTATAAATAATATTTATATTCATAAATGATATCAAATAGTATGTCTATTTGTTTAGTGTTTGGTCTTGTCACGCCGGTAATGCGGCCCCCCGAGGTCCCACTTGAAAACAATCTGGCCCCCTGACCAATTTCATCAAGACTGTGTTTTGTAAACATCTCATCTCATCTCTCATTATCTCTAGCCGCTTTATCCTTCTACAGGGTCGCAGGCAAGCTGGAGCCTATCCCAGCTGACTACGGGCGAAAGGCAGGGTACACCCTGGACAAGTCGCCAGGTCATCACAGGGCTGACACATAGACACAGACAACCATTCACACTCACACCTACATTCACACCTACAGTCAATTTAGAGTCACCAGTTAACCTAACCTGCATGTCTTTGGACTGTGGGGGAAACCAGAGCACCCAGAGGAAACCCACGCAGACACGGGGAGAACATGCAAACTCCACACAGAAAGGCCCTCGCCGGACCCGGGGTTCGAACCCAGGACCTTCTTGCTGTGAGGCGACAGCGCTAACCACTACACCACCGTGCCGCCGTGTTTTGTAAACATATCAGTTTAATAATTAAACTGATATGTTTACAAAACACAGTCTTGATGAGTTCAAATTATCTGCTTCTTATCTCCTTCATCAGTCATAAACAGTGTAAACATAAACATCGAAAGTCAGAAAAAAAAGTTTTATGAGTTTTTCAAATTCAACATCACTTTTTTTTATATTTTCACCATCAAATCATTATTTTCTGTGTTCAACAGTTGTTTAATGTGTGGAAAATTAATTAGAATTTTTTTCCCCCTTTGGATAGGTGGGTGATTATTTCATTAAGTTTTGCATGTAACAGCATAGCATGGAAGATAAACCAGTTTTAAACCTACATGTGCTGTAAATAATGTACAACCCCGATTCCAAAAAAGTTGGGACAAAGTACAAATTGTAAATAAAAACGGAATGCAATAATTTACAAATCTCAAAAACTGATATTGTATTCACAATAGAACATAGACAACATATCAAATGTCGAAAGGGAGACATTTTGAAATTTCATGCCAAATATTGGCTCATTTGAAATTTCATGACAGCAACACATGTCAAAAAAGTTGGGACAGGGGCAATAAGAGGCTGGAAAAGTTAAAGGTATAAAAAAGGAACAGCTGGAGGACCAAATTGCAACTCAGTAGGTCAATTGGCAATAGGTCATTAACATGACTGGGTATAAAAAGAGCATCTTGGAGTGGCAGCGGCTCTCAGAAGTAAAGATGGGAAGAGGATCACCAATCCCCCTAATTCTGCGCCGACAAATAGTGGAGCAATATCAGAAAGGAGTTCGACAGTGTAAAATTGCAAAGAGTTTGAACATATCATCATCTACAGTGCATAATATCATCAAAAGATTCAGAGAATCTGGAAGAATCTCTGTGCGTAAGGGTCAAGGCCGGAAAACCATACTGGGTGCCCATGATCTTCGGGCCCTTAAACGGCACTGCATCACATACAGGCATGCTTCTGTATTGGAAATCACAAAATGGGCTCAGGAATATTTCCAGAGAACATTATCTGTGAACACAATTCACCGTGCCATCCGCCGTTGCCAGCTAAAACTCTATAGTTCAAAGAAGAAGCCGTATCTAAATATGATCCAGAAGCGCAGACGTCTTCTCTGGGCCAAGGCTCATTTAAAATGGACTGTGGCAAAGTGGAAAACTGTTCTGTGGTCAGACGAATCAAAATTTGAAGTTCTTTATGGAAATCAAGGACGCCGTGTCATTCGGACTAAAGAGGAGAAGGACAACCCAAGTTGTTATCAGCGCTCAGTTCAGAAGCCTGCATCTCTGATGGTATGGGGTTGCATTAGTGCGTGTGGCATGGGCAGCTTACACATCTGGAAAGACACCATAAATGCTGAAAGGTATATCCAGGTTCTAGAGCAACATATGCTCCCATCCAGACGACGTCTCTTTCAGGGAAGACCTTGCATTTTCCAACATGACAATGCCAAACCACATACTGCATCAATTACAGCATCATGGCTGCGTAGAAGAAGGGTCCAGGTACTGAACTGGCCAGCCTGCAGTCCAGATCTTTCACCTATAGAAAACATTTGGCGCATCATAAAACGGAAGATACGACAAAAAAGACCCAAGACAGTTGAGCAACTAGAATCCTACATTAGACAAGAATGGGTTAACATTCCTATCCCTAAACTTGAGCAACTTGTCTCCTCAGTCCCCAGACGTTTACAGACTGTTGTAAAGAGAAAAGGGGATGTCTCACAGTGGGAAACATGGCCTTGTCCCAACTTTTTTGAGATGTGTTGTTGTCATGAAATTTAAAATCACCTAATTTTTCTCTTTAAATGATACATTTTCTCAGTTTAAACATTTGATATGTCATCTATGTTCTATTCTGAATAAAATATGGAATTTTGAAACTTCCACATCATTGCATTCCGTTTTTATTTACAATTTGTACTTTGTCCCAACTTTTTTGGAATCGGGGTTGTATCATGGCAGTAATGACATGGTGTTTTGAAAATGCTAATGTTTTGATGATAACATCAATGGAAAAAATGGCATATTATAACCAACCAAAATAGAGGAAAAAAATACACCAAATGTTCAAGAAGCCTCTGGGTTGTTTGCAAGAGAATCAGATTCAACAATAACAATATTAAACTAAAACAGCAGAAAAAGCCAAACATAGGATAGCCATAAAGGCTACGTTTAGACTGTTAGTCCAAATCCTTTTTTTTTTTTTTTTTTTGCATATCTGATGTGAATCCAATCTTCATGATGGACTGACCACATTATATATTGCGGATTATCAAATCCAATTTATGTGTCCATGTGGCAATCCTCATTTTCAGTCTTATTCACACTGGTTGCTATAGTAATGGCATTGCATCCGAAAGTAGTTGATATAAACAATGCAAAATGGAGGGTAATGAAATGGGCTTGCTTATTTACCACATGATAATGTGGAGCCATGGCGCAGGTTTTATAAAAATAATGATACAGCATCTGAGACAGAGGAGGCTTACCTGCCCTGCTTTATTTTGTGCACCACAAAGTGTTTCCTATATGTGTGATGTAAATGCAAACTTTATATGGTGTCAAAAGTCATACCTGTAAATAATAATAATAATAATAATAATAATAATAATAATAATGTGATCATAGCAGTCAGACCAAAAGAGATTTGCAAAACCTGATATACACATAAATCAGATTTGGACTGACAATCTGAACATATGTAGACAAAGATTCTTATGCTAAGGTCACACATAGCCGGTTGATCCATGAAAACCGTGGCCGGGCCCCTAGGAGCCATTGTTTTTTCCCCGTGTTTCCATGACTGGCTCTCTGCAGGCCCTTGGCCGGCCCCTGACTGGTTCTTGACTGTCTGCTGATTGGTCAGTGCAGATAATTTATCCCCACAACGACTGGTGACGCCCCTAAGCAGCTTGTGTGAAAACCAGCTGCTATGCCTCATTTTTCCACGGGGAGGCGCAGTGATTGTCTGTTTCACAAAGCAGGTTTATCAAACACTGAGAACAGCTGATTTCAGGCCCTGTCCACACAGCAATGGATTCAGGTGACTCCGATACAATTGCTTATCATTTAGGCCTGGCGTCCACACGGCACCGGCGTTGTGGGTGCCCAAAACGCAATCTTTTTGAGAATGGGTTCCAGAGTGGAAAGATCTGGCAACGTTGCCGTTGCGAAGTCGTCTGGATGAGTAGAACGGATTTGTTTACGATGACGTCGCAACCACATGACTGAGTGCTTCACGCCGGGTAGAAGTGTAACGAACTCGATGCGAGTTGTCAACAAATCCTATAACTTGGTTCATGAAACGCACTTACAAAATATTTTCACTGTGAATATTTATTGTGTAATGGTGCAAAGTGAGAGAGACTCTGCCCTTAGGGCAGAGTCAATCCCGCCAGCAAAAATAGGGAAAAAAAGGAGCGATCTCACCTCTTCAGATGTGGGTTTAAATCCTACAATACATTCCTGAAAAAGGGCATAGAAGAGCAAATTAATCCATCAACGTGTAGCATTCAATTTATTCCGGACCATTAAAGACGCCGCCTTCCGCGTAGAATCAGACGTCATCCTCGCCGCCATATTGGATAGGTCAAAGCGGAGAATAAAGATTCATGTGCTGCGTTTAACTGTACCAGCAGGTTTACCATCCAAACGAGATCACATGGGATTACCTTTCACAGGTGAGAAACAACAAATTAATCTATCAACGTGTAGCATTCAATTTATTCCGGACCATTAAAGATGCCGCCTTCCGCGTAGAATCATACGTCATCCTCGCCGCCATATTGGATAGGTCAAAGCGGAGAATAAAGATTAGCTGCGTTTAACTGTACCAACAGGTTTGCCGTCCAAATGAGATCACATGGGATTACCTTTCACAGGTGAGACTGGAAAAATACTTTTCATTGTATTTGGTCATTATAATGTAATTTTACGAACAGATTTTTCTGACTTTGTGGCTAATATGAAGTCTCGCGCATAATAGTTTATGCGCATGCGTCCTTACTTCTTCTATTGTTCTGGTGTCTCCGAAGGGACCGTCTTACAGCGCCCCTAGAGGTGTGGCATGTGTATTGCATCGTTTTCAGCAAGCATTGCGTTGCCATATGGACCTGATATTTTACTGATCATTGCCCATTTGGACGCGATATATTTTTAAATAACATCTCGTTGCCATTGTCGTGTGGATGTAGCCTCAGTGAGTTAATTCAACCCGGAGGACTTTCACCGGGAGTTAAAAAGCCATAAGATTTTAATGCGCTCATACAGCCAGTTTGAATATGTTTTCTGAAAGAAGCGCAACATTGCTGCAGCTGCCAACCACACTGAGAAATCCTAATAGAAATGAAATTACTCATCGGTTACAGCGCAATGTCAATATAATTAAAAATTAATTCAACAGATCTGACAGGTGATTTATGTGAAGGGGAAACGGCAGGGACTCTTCAGTAGCTGCGCCTCGGTAGCGCAGGGGTTCCACTGCATGCCTCATGATAGTGAGGGACACTGACAAAAATAACTCATAACATTTACTTAAATATATTGTAAGTATTTGAACGCAAATGATTTAAGTAAAATTTAATGCTACAATATCAAGTAACACTCACTTGCCAGTATTAAGCAAATTGTACTTACCATAAAACAGTTGTGAAGATATTAAGTAACATTTACTTAATTACAATTAGGTTTTCAATTATATTTATTTAAACAAATTAAGTAAAGTCTACTTGTTTTTCATAGGCAGGAACATCATTTTACTCAAAATTTTAAGTAAATTTTTATATTTCTGTAGTATTTGCTGTTATTAAGTAATTTAGTAGATTTAAATTATTTTCTTGTGCTTGACATTTTAATTTACTTGGTTGCATCACGTTACATTACTCATTAAAGTTAGGTAATCACTGTCATTATTCTTTTGATAAATGTTACCAAATAAATTTAACCAATACTCTATGCATTTAATATATCTTTATCACATATCACACAACTAAATTACAATGCAATTAAACTGTTTATTTTTCATTTTAAACAGTTTAACAAACAAGAACCGTCAAAGTAAATCCACTACTATTGTGGATTGAATTGCCCAGTCCTTTATGGGGCAGCCATAAATTTAACATTGGCATGACTGACATAAAAAGAACAAACAGACAGTATTACACAGTATACACTGCATCCAATATACGGCACACTATTGGGGCAAAATATTAGGAACACTGTCAATATACCGGTAAAGCACTATAATGGTAGACCAGCACCATCCACCACAACTTCAGTAATAAACATAAAGTCAAATTATCACCTTTCTGACAATGTAAATAAAAACTGAGCATGTACTGTAGAAGCTTAACAAAAGTACCGTAGAAGCTGGCAGAGCTGTTGTACTGGTACTGGAAATAATTGCATTAGATTGTACAGGTGTCCCAATACTTTTGTACATGCAGTACAGATCTATATAGTGCTTTTCAAATATGCAGTGAAAAACTTACAACCCTCTGAAACAGAGTTTCAACATTCATTACAGAAATATAATACTCAGATATTCAAGAATGTTTAACACACACAAACATGCTCAAAACAACTTCTGGGAGAGGGTCAGGACAGAAACAGCCTCTTAAACTTTGAGCAGTGGTGTAAGGATTACGGTATGTACCGGTATTGAAAAAAAAAACATAATCTACAAGTACTGCATTAATAGTAAAAGTGCATTGTATTGTACTGCATTAGAATTTGTACGGTACTAACAGTAAATTAAAGGTGTACCGGTTAGAATTCTTAAACATGCAATTAAAATCTTACAAACCTACACACTGAAACAGTGCAATTTCAACATTTAAACCAGTCCTCTAGACTCGTGCACTTTTAAGAATGCCATTAAAACATTAATGAAATAAAATCAACATAATCAATTAAAAATGAACAGCTGAAGGTGTCTAACCATTCTACTGTAGATGAAGAATAAAATATTTACTGTAATTAACAGATACAAAAAATGAAAAACATTTATGACAGGCAACTTCTCACTAGTAAACCAAGATGAACTGGAACTCAGTGCTACCAGTAATTCTTGGCATTTCTTCACAAGGGTCCATGCATGATGCCACATTTTTCTCCTCTAGGATGATAAAGTCATGACATGCATTTACGGTAGGAAAGCAACTTCAACTTCAAGGTGTTTACTTTTGGGGACAGTTTAAATCCATCCAGCTCCAGCAAGAGCAAAACGCTACACTTTCAGAGTAAAGTTTATGTAGTATTTCTAGGTTCATGTACAACTATTAAATATTTAAATGGTTTTTTATGATTTTATGGATTAAAAACATTGAGATGATGAACCATCTGAAAGTCTTTTTTTTTTTTTTTTTGGGGGGGGGGGGGGGGGGGGGGGTTTACATCTTACCTTCTCCGAATAAGTAATGGTTACTAAGTGATATTAATTACCTTTGATTAGTAATTATCAGGTATTACCTACTAGCAAACAAGAGATAATTTTACCCAATTTCACTGAGAAAGTAGCTGTTAAATAGATACATCAATGCGAGGTAAATTTTACCCAATTTATTTAAGTATTTCATAGCTTTTTATTTCAGTTATTTTATACTCAATATATGGAATTAAATCTACCCCAAACAAGTCAATGCAAATTGTTACCTCAGATTTATTGGGTAAATTCTATAGGTTACTTTTTTCAGTGAGTGATTTTGGAGAGTGGTAAATATAATCTAAGCAAACCAGATAAAATTTACTCGATTATTGCAGTCAGCCAAGGAATATTTAGGAATTATTGCAGTCAGCCAGGGAAGTCTCGGACTGCCATCTTCCTCTCTCCGGCTGTTATGGTAGTTTAGTGAGCTACGGTATACTGTAAAACAGGTTCATTACTTGAAATGTTGTGTGAAGCTGTTGTACTGCACTTTATTTTGTGTTTTTTTTTTTTTTTGATCATTTGGTGCATCATTTGCTGCATATAAACAAGGTGGTTCAGTTATTTGTTATATAAATGCACCTGGACTGCAGATTTGGTCAGTCCATAAACAACATTTGAAGCTGTTAGCTAGTGAGTTATAAAACAGGTTCATTACTTGAAATGTTGTGTGAAGCTGTTGTACTGCACTTTATTCTGTTTTTATTTTTTTTTTTGATGATGATTTTATGGATTAAAAACATTGAGATGATGAACCATCTGAAAGTCTTTTTTTTGGGGGGGGGTACATCTTACCTTCTCCGAATAAGTAATGATTACTAAGTTATATTAATTACCTTTGATTAGTAATTATCAGGTATTACCTACTAGCAAACAAGAGATAATTTTACCCAATTTCAGTGAGAAAGTAGCTGCTGAATAGATACATAAATGTGAGGTAAATTTTACCCAATTTATTTAAGTATTTCATAGCTTTTTATTTCAGTTATTTTATACTCAATATATGGAATTAAATCCACCCCAAACAAGTCAATGCAAATTGTTACCTCAGATTTATTGGGTAAATTCTATAGGTTACTTTTTTAGCCACTTATTACTGTTTCATGAAGTACCGGTAGGCCTTATAGGGCACGCTAAACAACATGCTTGTGATGAAAGTACCATACTGTATACGGTAGCTTAATTGTTTGAATCCGTGTATCATTCGTTCTTCCTATTTTCAATCGGCAATCAAAGAATGAAAAAGTGACCGGTTATTTTGTTGTTTTTATTTGTATTTCATGTTGATGCTGAGAACAGTATATATCCGCGTTTAAATGATTGATAAGTGGGCCAGTCTGTCCCACAATCAGTTGGGAAGCTGACTGCTTCTGTTGCCAGGGTGCGCGCGCAGCCGGCTTTGATTACAAACAGTAAATGGGTCTATAAGAGACAGTAGAGAGGTTCGTGCCATTTGTGTATTTTTATTAAAACGTGCACACATACAGTGTAATCACAAAACAGTATAGTACTGTATTTGAACTGATAAGAGACACTTATCATTTCCCACTATGCCCTCCCTTGTTCCTATAATAACCAGATCTATCACGTTTGATAAACCCGTTATAAGTCTGTTGCAGAAATCCAGGGTCACTTTCGTCTCCCAGAACACACATATGGCCTGGACTAGCTCCTGTTTTGTACATGGCTTTGCCTCTTTGCGGATATAGTCCTTCATGGAGTGCCAAACCAATTCAAGTGGATTCAAATCCGGTGACTGTGCTGGAGTTTTAACCCAGTTGATGCCCTCTGATGCCATGCAAGCTGCAGCTGCGGTGTGCCTTGGATCGTTGTCCTGGAAAAAGCGGTGATCAGACCCAAAATTTTTCCTGACATATGGCCCTGCAAATTCTTTTGTGATGGTCTCCTCGAAGTAGTTTCTGTCCATTATCCCATCAAAGATGACCGAGGGACCTGCCCCCAGCCTGGAAATCATTCCCCATGCATGCAGCTTCAATGGGTGTTTTGGTCGTGGTTTTGAAACAAAGTGGCCCTTTCTGTGGAAACTTTGCCTTGCCAAGTGCTCCAGTGCAACTGTCGTTTCGTCGGTGAAGAGTGCATTGTACCATGTCTCCCCTGACGCCTTCCACTCAGAAGCTTGCTGCAGCCTCGCCTCTCTGTTGCGCTCCTTCAGCATTGGGCAGAAACGGCTCTTGGAGAATTTCCAACCCATCCGTCTGCGGGCGCGGCGTATACTTGTCTCGCTCACTTCAACACCAAAATCTGCCTTGATTTTCTGCTGAACGGCTCGGGCATTCATTTCAGTGTTGGCCTTTGTCAGATCATCGATTGCAGCAAGGATATTGCTGTGAAAATTAAGGAAAAACATTAGAGAAAAAATCAATTGTTTTCGTACGTACTGTAATGTAAACTATTTTACATTCCCTCAATGAGTTGGATACTTACTTCTGCAGTTTTCTGGGAGCTGAGCGTCGTGGTGGTCTCTCTTTGTAGTGATATATCACAGCTCTCGGTGTAACGTTAATGCCCCTGCATGCCAAACTTTGCCTTATCTCATGTGTTGACTTTCCATTTGCTCTCATTGAACGAATCTGCTGGGAACTCTCTCTGCTGATGCGCGTCATCTTGGTTGTAATGTACTGTAACCTACTGTGGCACAGTGGTGACATTTAACGTTAACTTGGAGGGGATGGGAGGTGGGGCGTGATGGGGGCCACATGTGATTGGCTATCATTAATGGTAAAATGGTACCGTTAAATGTTTACTTTCATTGCACGAATCTGTAATGCGTAATCTGTAATTTGTAATGCGTAACAGCTCGTTTGGCCGGAATGCGCAAGCTGCCCTATCCCAAGTCACCATTCTCACCTGTCTTTGAATAATGCAAAATGCATCCCCCGAAACAGAACATTAAGAACCAATGAAAGAAAAAGCACACTATTGTCCTTAAAATAAGTTTATTTATTCTGCCTTATTCCGGCACGTTTATTTAGTTATTATTGCTATCAAATAAAATGCCCTTTCCTTATAGTGTAATACGAAAGACATCAGAGAAGTTCTTACAATTTGTGTATTTTTTATTAAAAGGTGCACACATATGGTACAGTGTAATCACAAGGCTATTTGAACCGACAAGATAGTTATCATTTTCCACTATGTCCTACATTATTTGTAATTATGTAATAATAATACGCCCAATAAAACCTCGACATCAGCATCATGTCGAGGCTTTTGAACCACGGATTATAATCACCATCTACCTCTATATTTCCATCAGGCTTTGAACCACGGATTATATTAGCAATTTTGCACAAGACATTGCACAGTACATCTACCTCTATGTTTGCACATTGTTTGCTTGCCTCTCCTTTTTTTTTAAATGTTATCTTCATTTTTCACTCTACCTTTATATTTTGCATTCCATATGCACTTTATATTTTATATTTCATATTTTATATGTACATGTATATGTAAGCGTAGTTTAGTCGGGCAGTTGCAAAATAAGAGTTTCATTATACCCAATAATAAACCGCTGTGTCTGTTATAGTGTATATGACAAATAAAAATCTTGAGTCTTGAATGTCTTTCTTGTTTTGTAAATATTTTATTCCTTGACAATTTGCGTTGTTGCACTTAAAAATCTGAGAAGGTGGGCTTGATGTAGGCTTTCATTAATGGTAAAATGGTACCGTAAAATGTTTACTTTCATTGCACGAATCTGCTGATGCGTAACCTTTTGTAATGCGTAACAGCTCGTTTGGCTGGAATGCGCAAGCTGCCCTATCCCAGGTCACCATTCTCACCTGTCTTTGAATAATGCAAAATGCATCCCCCAAAACAGAACATTAAGAACCAATGAAAGAAAAAGCACACTATTGTTCTTACAATAAGTTTACTTATTCTGCCTTATTCCGGCACGTTTATTTAGTTCTGTAAACACCGTAAACCCGGAAGAAGGAGAATTACGAGAATTATGAAGCCTTATGCGTCTCGCCTCATCTATACGCTCTTGCCAGTATCTGTTGGCGTTGTCAGTGACAACAAGCCACAGCACCAAGACCAGCAACACTAACGACTCCATGTCCTCCATGTTTATTGTTTACTATCCGGGTCGTGAGACTACCGCTTAAAAGATCACTGATGTCACTGTTTGCGCCACCAAACGACATCACCTGACGTCCACCCACTTTCGCTAACTCCACCCAATGTGTCCACCCACTTCCAGCCAGCACGGTTCAGCGCGGTTGTAGTCGAAATGCAACTCCAACAGCCCCGCTCAGCTCGACTCAGCTCGACTCAGCACGGCACGGCTCAGCCGCGTTGGTAGTGGAAAAGCGGCATAAAGGTTAGGTTAGAACCAAACCAAAACCTAACGTTTAAAGAACGTTCCCTTTTGTTATGCAAAGAACTGTAAGTTTTCCACAAAGTTAGCCACAAGTGCACCAGAGGTTTGCCACAAAATTAATTTGCATGTGAAAATACGACCTTGCCACAAATTTGTGGCAACATTGCCAAAGGTTCACCACAACTGTCTACCAGAAACCTGATTTTAAAAATAAAATCCTGATGTAATTATTGAATAATAATTCGTTTTAAAATTAAATTATTTGCACTGCATAGTTGTGACTATTAGCTGTTCCTGCTTCCAGTTTGCATTTGCTTACAATGTGCTAAAATCAGGTTCCATATGTGAGGCTGAATGTAAAGCCAGGATTATTCAGTAAGAATCATCAATCAGTCAATAACATTGGTGACACTGTCATGTGATGCTGTGGGGCGGAGCTTCAGGAACCTTTATGATCTTAATATATCAGAGCACAGAAAGAATATTCTCATTCAGCTGAGACCATTCGTCATGTTCACTGTTATATTCATGTGTCTGTGGCTCTCACTCGGTGAGTTAACATTTTTCTGTGACTTCAGAAATATTAGAACCTTCTTGCTGTGGTTCGACAGTGCAAACCACTCCATCCCCCTGCTGCACAAGTTAATAAATTTTTAAAGTCTCCCCGTCGGGGAATCGAACGCCGGGCTTCCGCGTGACAGGCGGAGATACTGTCCACTATACTAACGAGGATGACACAACAGCCCTCATTTATCAATTGAAAGGGTAGAAATCACTGTATGACAGGGTTCACGTGTGATTCATGACACGTTCGTATCTTGCCAATCACAGCGTAAGAATGATTGGGCATTGATAAATGTGGTGGGTGAAAACCATTGTCATTTAAATATCACAATCCTAAATATTATCGGTTTAGAGGCTCCTTGACCTTACGACATGAAGAACAGAAGGGCAATAATATAACAACAACCAATCAGAATTCAGATACAACAACCAATCAGAATTCAGATACTCTCTGTTGCCAAGTAAAAATGTAACCTTTCAACGTATCAAAAAAGTTCTCGAGCGCTCGTGCTGTTTTACCGTTAGACCAATCAGATCTCAGCTTAAACTCGCATTCTAAACTAGTTGCAGCTCCCCCAGAAGAGAGCGCCTCCCCCTGCAGCCTCATGGAACGCAGGGTTTAAGGCTCCGGATGGGTTTTACTGCCGTTTGTGAGGGAAAGGAACATACACCCTCCCGACAGCCAATAAAACACATTTGCAAATTGGTAGAATGAGTTAATCATCACATGCAAGATTTGCAATTTATCAAATGAATTTATTATTATTATTATTATTATTATTATTATTACTATTATTAAATTAATTAATTACTACAGTTCTAAACTTCAAATTTTAAAAGTCTGGGCTTTGGAGAGATGATGGATCTCTTTTGGTGGAACACAACGGAGCAGAATATTGTGACCCCCAAGGCGATGTCCCTCTTCAAAAGGATCCAGCTGTTGGGGGCGGAGTCTAGCTGTGTTTACCTTCCTGGAGTTTAATATTTGGAAGTGGTTTATTTAAAGCTGTTCACTACAGTAAGTTATCGCTTCTCGGCCTTTTGGCTAAGATCAAGTGTAGTATCTGTTCTTATCAGTTTAATATCTGATATGTTCTCTAGATGAGAACGTTATATTAAACAGATTTTTAGAACAGGGAGCTGGAATAAGAGCTTGTTCTTTCTGCTCCATGCATCAGCCTGGTATTGCAGTATCTCCAGGGATGGTGCCTATATTTAAAAACTAAAAAAAGATGAGTTACCTTTTTTTTCCTTTAAGTTAATTTTGTGTTTTCTAAATAATAATAAATAAGTGTTTAAAAATATGGAGTTAGAATTGTGGTTTGTTTCTTTTATTCTATATGGCTGTATGACATTATAGTAGCTCTAGAAATAGTTACTTTGTTTAAAAGAGAAAGAGATATATATATATATTTTTTTTTGCTTGACCTGGTCTGACTCCTCATTTCCTGGCTCTCTCCCTGCTTAACAAGCAACTGGACTGTGAGTCTGCAGTAATTCTTTTACTTTTTCATGAGAGAGATCACACAACACCACCTATCTTCTTTTTCTTTTTATTTACTTATTGGCTTATTTATTTCTCTGCCTGTTTGCAATGGCTAAGAAAGCTGTAAAGGTGCAAGAGATTGGCCCAGGCCACCTGACCCTATACCAGCTTTCTGGACCTCCAAGTGTTTTCACCAACATCACCAAAACACAAAAGTTCTGGATGTGTGCCATGTTGGTGGTTTTGATTTCCATAAACAGTGCTTGCATTTCATCCAGAAAAAAAAAATCACATTTTTTTGTAATGGTATTGGTTAAAGAAACTTGCAATAAGAAGACAGAAGCTGCTAGAAAGCATGTAGAAGGCCTAGAGCCCAGTGTAAGAGCCTACTATCTGGGGAAACTGCAGTTAATCAACAGCCTGGAAAAATATGAAATGGGAGAGGAACTGAGTGAAGACAATGCATTGCTGCCCGCTGTAATATACCCAGACATCATCAGCTATTTAATTTATTTGCCAAGTCCATATACTGCTGAGGATCTGAAGTGTTTCAAGGGACTAGAAGCCTATAACCAGATGTGCTGTGGCTGGGTCAGGGAATGAAAAGCATGGAAATTTGGTGACAAATGTCTGGTGAAAACAAAGGTGTGTACTGTGTACATTACATGTACAGTGATATACTGTAGGTCATGCGTGCACATCCCCTGTGGGCCTACCTCAGCTGACAGCAGATGGCTGATTGTGATTTTTAACTTTAGCTTACTCTCAAGAGAACATACAGAAGCACCATCATGGCTAGACAGTAGAAATATGGTGTCATGCTTAATTTTAAGACATTGATTAAAACTTTAAAAAAAAAAAACTCAGACCTGATACAAAGTGAACTGAACACACTATGTTGTGCGGATTTTTGTCGGTCAGATCCTGGTTTAGTTTGGAAAGCCAGACATGATGACGCTCCTCTGACAATTTTCTGGTTTCCTCTCCCTGAGTTTTGATTATTTTAGGTAATCGGTAGAAGTGCAGATGTTTCTCAAGATCTGAGTGATTGTGGCAACCCAAAACTGTGCAGTAATTCACCATTATTTGGTTTGTTTATCGAAAAATTCACAAAGCTTGCTTTGCTGTTCATGTGTCCAATGCCTCTAATATGGCCGACTTTCGGTTTGATGACGTCACGTGAAAATACTCTGTACAGTGCCACTAGCCTGATCCAGTGTTAAGTGTAGCTCAGGTTTCTCTTCATTGACACATAAATCTTTCGCCTTTTACTAAAGATTTCTGTGGAGAGGAATGTTAATGAGATCAACTTATTTTTACAGGCTTTGCTCTGGGGGAGCTGAACATTTTTGGTGGTCAAAGATGAGAAATATCAAGCTTTTGGTATAGCTCTAAAACTTTTCTCCATGCTCAACAAGCAGCTGGACCATTAGCCTGCAGTAATTATTTCCCACGCACTCCTAAAATGATGTCTCTTTTCAAAAGGATACAGCTGTAATCATCATCATTCAGAAAACACATCAAACACGAAAGTGACATAGGATTTTTTTTTTTTCAAGAAAAGCACCATTCCTGGAGGTACTGCAATACCAGGTTGATGCATGGAGCAGAAAGAGCAAGCCCCTATTCAAGCTCCATGTTCTAAAAATCTGTTTAATATAACATTCTCATTTAAAAAACATATCAGATACAACATGAGATAAGATACTACATAACTGATAAGAACAGATACTACACTTGATTTTAACCAAAAGACAGAGAAGCAATAACTGGCTGCAGTTAACAGCTTTAAATGTACCACTTCCAAATATTAAAATCCAGAAAGGTAAACACAGCAATCCTTCTGAAGAGAGATATTATCTCAGGGGTGCACCAAATGGTTGGAGGAAATTCTTTGTAAGAAACTTGATATTTCTAATATTTGATCACCAAAAACATATAACTCAGCCAGAGCAGAACCTGCAAAAAAAAAAAAAACACACAGTTGAACTTACTAATATGCCTTTCTCCAGCAATCTTTAGTAAACCACAAAAGCTTTATATGTTAATGAAGAGAAACCTGAGCTACCTTTAACAATGGATCAGGTTAGTCAGTGAAACTGTATTGGAGGTCCAGAAAGCTGGTATAGGGTAATTTGGCCTTGACCAATCTCTTACACCTTTACAGCTTTATTATCCATTGCAAACAGGCAGGGAAATGTCTGACCAATGATCATTTTTGATAGATAGATAGATAGATAGATAGATAACATTTTTGGTGGTCAAATATTAGAAATATTGAGCTTTTTGCATGGACCCCCACACATGCCCCCAAGACGATGTCTTTTTTTCAAAAGGATTCAGCTGGTGGGTAGCAAGGTGGTGTAGTGGTTAGTGCTGTTGCCTCACAACAAGAAGGTCTGGGCTCGAGCCCTGTGGCTGGCGAGGGCTTTTCTGTGCGGAGTTTGCATGTTCTCCCTGTGTCCATGTGGGTTTCCCCCACAGTCCAAAGACATACAGGTTAAGTGGTGACTCTATATTAACTGTGAGTGTGAATGGTTGTTTGTGTCTATGTGTCAGCCCTGTGATGACCTGGTGACTTGTCCAGGGTGTACCCCACCTTTCGCCCATAGTCAGCTGGGATAGGCTCCAGCTTGCCTGCGACCCTGTAGAACAGGATAAAGCGGCTAGAGATAATGAGATGAGATTCAGCTGTCAGTAAGTAAGTAAGTAAGTAAGGGAGTGGGGATTGTTGAATTTTGAAAAGGAACAGCTGAGTGTTGTGTGATCTGTCTAATGAAAAAGTAGGGGAAAGAATTACTGCAGACTAACAGTCCAGCTGCTTGTTGAGCATGGAGAAAACCAGGAAATGGGGAAAAGTTAGGTCGGTCAAAGAAAGAAATATTTTTTTCTTTATTATTTTAACAAGGTCACCAATAAACAAATAATATCTTGACAAATAATATCTGGAAATAATATTTTGTCATCAAAAATGGCAAAAGCAACAATAGAGCTTTGGTCAGACCTCAGGTTATTTGACACATGGAGAGTCACTAATCCATGAGAGAAAGATTTCACATTTTTCCTCACATCCCCATCATTCTTTTTCTAGAATTGATTATATTTTCATCTCTAGATCGGCCCTTGACAGAACCGGAGCCTGCTCCATTAACACATGCCTTCTCTCAGACCACTCATCAAAATCCATAGAACGCCTGCCTCTTTACTATGACCCTTTATTGAGACATTGGCGTTTAAATCTATCTCTTCTTAGCAATCCTGCATTTTTGACATATTTAGGAAATCAGTGGGAACTTTTTATTTCTACAAAAAGATTCACCTGAGATTTCAGCACTCGACAAGCCCCAAACTTCACACCGCACGTAGCCAGCAGGATTCGAACCTGCACAAGGAAACCCCAACGGATTTCAAGTCTGTTGCCTTCACCACTCAGCCATACAGGAGGCTCTGAAATTCAAGTGCGACAAAAAAATTTATTTGAGCACTTTTTTTTCTTTTGCAAAGCCACACCAAGAGGCCCCTCAATAACCCCCTACAGCAAATGTCAGAAGTGGGATTCAAACACACGCCTCGAGAGGAAACTGCAACTTGAACGCAGCGTCTGAGACCACTCAGCCAACCTGACTTGCCATTCCCAGCGCGAGCCCGGAGTAGAGCATGCTGAGGTCTCATGCTGCTCTCACACACAAAATACACAAAATAAACTCCGCCAAGTGCGCGCGCGCACACTACTGCCTCCGCCGAGTGCGCGCACGCGCACACCGCATGTCGGGGCCGCGAAGTCTGCGGGGAATTTGTGGTTATTATCGGTACAAACAGCGCGAATCACAACTTAAATGAGTGCGGTTCAGTTTGACATTGTAAGTCCGTTAGATAAACATTTAATTTTATTTAAATTAATATTTAGAACCTGTGGGCTACAAAAATAATAGTCATTAAAGTAGCCGGCTGGACTTAATTGTGTGCCGGCTGTATGGCCGGCAGGCGGCGCTTGTGGAAAGCCCTCTATAGGGCCTGACTAGCCTTTGGTAACACACTAAACGAATTATCTTTCATTTTTGGCACTTTTTCTGTTTGTGTAGATGGGAAGGCATACTGAGAATCCAAATCGCCAACATTTGAAATAATAAGTGTTTTGAATTATTTCTTGTCTTATTTAATGAAGGTTGTAATAGAATTAGCCTACATTTGGCTTAAGCTGGATGAGACAGAGACATAATTTTATAGCCATTTGTTAAACAGCTGACAGGAAACGTAATTAACCGTTCCGGGAACGAATTTTTTTTTTGTTCTAACCGGTTCGGGAACGTCTATTTAATGGTGGAACCCAAAACCGGAAACGTTAAAATTCCGTTTCTGTTCGGAACGAACCAATAGGAAAAAAAATTCTGGTTCAAAGCCCTGATAATACCACATGAGCATATAGAATAAAAGAACTAAATTCCTATTTTTATTCTCTACTCTAAAAAAAAAACATTTATCAACTTCATTTAAAGAGTGTGTTAAATAAGGGAAAAAAAAACTTTTCCTAAAACAAAGATAGAGGTACTGCAACATCAGGCGGGTATATGGAGCCGAAAGAGCAAATCCCTCTCCCAGCTCTAAAAAATCTGCTTGATATAACGCTCCCGTTTAAAGAACAAATCAGATATTAAATTGATTAGAATAAATACTACACTTGAGCCTGGTCAAAATGCGGAAAAATGATAACTTACTGCAGCTAATAGCTTTAAATATACCACTTCCATATATTAAAATCCCGAAAGGTAAACACAGCTAAACTCCGCCCCCAACAGCTGGATCCTTTTGAAGAGAGACATTGCCTTGTGGGGCGTGTGGGAGATGCTTTAATGCAAAAAGATCAATAGTTCTAACATTTGTTGACTAAAAACGTTCAGCTCCGCCAGAGCAAAGCCTGCAAAAATATACTGAACTCATTAACATTTCTCTCCACGGAAATCTTTAGTAAAAGGCGAAAGATTTATGCGTCAATGAAGAGAAACCTGAGCTGCACTTAACACTGGATCAGGTTAGTGACACTGGATTGGAGGTGCAGAAAGCTGGTATAGGGTAAGGTGGCCTGGGCCAATCTCTTACACCTTTACAGCTTTATTAGCCATTGCACACAGGCAGAGAAATGTCTGACCAACGAGCTTTTTTGAAAGAGATAGATAGATAGATAGATAGATAGATAAGCAAGCGGGATGGGGGGTGTTGAATTTTGAAAAGGAACAGTTGAGTGCTGTGTGATCTGTCCAATATCACGGATGTAGGCCTATAAATTAAATATGAAAACATCAGCTGGAGTTTGATTATTGACAGGAACGCTGTTGACCCCAGCAGTAAGTGCTTTCCATACCACATTTTTTATTGATAAATGAGGGCTGTTGCGTCGTCCTCGTTAGTATAGTGGACAGTATCTCTGCCTGTCACGCGGAAGACCGGGGTTCGATTCCCCGACGGGGGGGACTTTAAACATTTATTAACTTGTGCAGCAGGGGGATGGAGTGGTTCGCACTGTCGCCTCACAGCAAGAAGGTTCTGGGTTTGAGCCCAGCGGCTGGTGGGGGCCTTTCTGTGTGGAGTTTGCGTGTTCTCCCTGTGTCAGCTCTGGTTAACCCCACAGTTCAAAGACATGTAGTTTGGTTAACATGGGGTGGTGTTGGGCGGAAGTGCCCTTGAGCATATGTATATAAAGTGTGTGTATGAATAACCACATCTTGTGTCAATTAAATCTTATTAATAGTAACAGATCTAGATAAATCCAGTGACTATAGACCAAACTTTAATATGCCTAAAGTCAATGTTAATGTCAATTATGACTATTATGAATTGCCAATGGTAGACCCTCTGATGATGTTCTTCTAATAATATTCTATTTCTAAGTCTAGTAAAAGTCAGACAAAAAAAAAAAAGTTTTCTGTGTTTTTAGCTTTTAGGTAAATATCAGAAAGTTGAGTTAGCTAATTTAATGGACGCCCACTAACCTATCTTTGCGCATGGAGCATTAGCAAACCTCCCTCCTGATAGTGAGAACTGGCAGCCTGGATTTTTCCATTGGCTCGCGCGCTTGACCCCCAATCCAATGTTGCTTTGGTTGGCTAAAGTTATGAGGTTGCTGTGGGGTACTAAGACTAGACTAAATAACAAAATTAAACAATTCAGACATCCCTAGTCTCCCGGACGCTCTGGGAGTCTCCCCAGGAGCATGTAGACAGAGATAGGAAAGGCAGGAGAAACTTGATCTAAGTCTTATTTGGAAAGTTGTAAATTAAATTGTAATGACTGGCTATTGCTGATATGTGGTTTGATGTTGTGACATGTAATTAAGTGTAGCAAACAATTGATTTGATTGATGTAGATTTATGGTGTGAGATGTAAAGAACTATTGCTAATATGTGAATTGGTGGTGTATATTGTGAATAGGTTTTACAAATTACAGTGTAGATTGATGGTGAAACATAGGCTTAATAAGTTACCAATATGTGCATTGATGTGAGATATAAATAACTAGGCCATAAGCTGATAAAATATGTATTAAACTGATGGTGCGATAAATAAAAATGTTTTGAGAGATATTGACCACTGTGAGTGAAGAAGAGCTCCCCCTCCTTACAAAAGCCAATTTAACCACTGTCCGAACCAATGGATTTTTGACCAAAATGCTCTGAACGGATCAAACTTTGGTGCGTGAATCAGAACGGAACCCGTTCCCTGTTGGTGGAAAAGGGCTACGTGCCGGTCGGTGCCAAGTCTTGTCGGGTCCATATCTTGTCTGACCAGTAGAGGGAGCGCACATGAAATCACCACCAGTGTCTTGTGCTGACTTGGAAGAGGAGGGGCCAAAAATTATGCAAAACCCTGTTCAGATGCTTTGCCCACCCTCATGGAGCAGCCTACACCCTTGCAGGGTTACATCTCAGCCAGGCAAAGAAGCTCATACTTACCTGGCAGGAGCAACACCATGATCAAGAAGGTGGTTTGCCCAAAGTGAGGCCCAGCCATTGTACTCAGGCTGTGCTGACCTTTGTAAATTCCTCAAATGCAGGAATCTCAACTGCATAATTTCTGGTAGTGGGGGACTGTGTTCACGCTCTCCCCTTTTGCCTAATTCTGTGGGAGTCAAAGATAGAGCTGTATGTTTTTCTGAAGTTTTTCTTTGTGTTCAGATGTTTAATATCAAGAGCTACTAGCTGCTTTAAATCTTTGAGGAGCTGGAAGGGTTATGCTCTTAAGGGTAACATGTGGAAAAAATTTCTCTGGTTCTGTA